>NC_134489.1:110751357-110966357 GCF_040206685.1 Ascaphus truei | reverse complement strand
GAGCATTCCAAAGGGCACAGGAGAAAGGGAGAGAGGAGGGAGGGTGGCAGGGGATGGGTATGAGGTTGGAGGGGTTGACACCAGAAGGAGTAGAGGTTGCAGTTGGCAGGCGAGGACGAGCGCATGTAGGAATAAGGCAGGGACCAGGATTGGGAGAGATATCCCCAGAAGCGAGGAGGAGAAGCATGGATAGAAAGAGAATGTGTGAGGAGGATTTGTAGGGGTGTGTTTTAGTGCAGGGGATATAGCTGTGGGGTGTCAGAGGGCGCAGGTAAGAAAGGAGTTCATGTGAACTGAGAAGTGGTGAAGGAAGGAGAGATGGAGATATGTGAATAGAGTTAGAGACATGATGAGGCTGGTGGAAAGAACGCTGTAGTTTGGAAAGAAGTGAGGTTGGAGGAAGTAGAACTCGCAGCCGCAGCACGGCGCGGTGCAGCAGTCCTGGTGCAAATGTGGTGGTGAGAGCTGGGCACTAAAAATTTGCAAAGTGGAAGATGTGAGAAGCCCAATGTACAGTATGACTGGAGGTCTCTTCAGGGCAGAGACCTGCGCCTCGCTGAGCCTGTGACGTCCTCCTGCGCCTCGCTGGGCCTGTGACGTCCTCCTGCGCCTCGCTGAGCCTGTGACGTCCTCCTGCGCCTCGCTGAGCCTGTGACGTCCTCCTGCGCCTCGCTGGGCCTGTGACGTCCTCCTGCGCCTCGCTGAGCCTGTGACGTCCTCCTGCGCCTCGCTGAGCCTGTGACGTCCTCCTGCGCCTCGCTGAGCCTGTGACGTCCTCCTGCGCCTCGCTGGGCCTGTGACGTCCTCCTGCGCCCCGCTGAGCCTGTGACGTCCTCCTGCGCTTCGCTGAGCCTGTGACGTCCTCCTGCGCCTCGCTGGGCCTGTGACGTCCTCCTGCGCTTCGCTGAGCCTGTGACGTCCTCCTGCGCCTCGCTGAGCCTGTGACGTCCTCCTGCGCCTCGCTGAGCCTGTGACGTCCTCCTGCGCTTCGCTGAGCCTGTGACGTCCTCCTGCGCCTCGCTGAGCCTGTGACGTCCTCCTGCGCCTCGCTGAGCCTGTGACGTCCTCCTGCGCCTCGATGAGCCTGTGACGTCCTCCTGCGCCTCGCTGAGCCTGTGACGTCCTCCTGCGCCTCGCTGAGCCTGTGATGTCCTCCTGCGCCTCGCTGAGCCTGTGACGTCCTCCTGCGCCTCGCTGAGCCTGTGACGTCCTCCTGCGCCTCGCTGAGCCTGTGACGTCCTCCTGCGCCTCGCTGAGCCTGTGACGTCCTCCTGCGCCTCGCTGAGCCTGTGACGTCCTCCTGCGCCTCGCTGAGCCTGTGACGTCCTCCTGCGCCTCGCTGAGCCTGTGACGTCCTCCTGCGCCTCGCTGAGCCTGTGACGTCCTCCTGCGCCTCGCTGAGCCTGTGACGTCCTCCTGCGCCCCGCTGAGCCTGTGACGTCCTCCTGCGCCTCGCTGAGCCTGTGACGTCCTCCTGCGCCTCGCTGAGCCTGTGACGTCCTCCTGCGCTTCGCTGAGCCTGTGACGTCCTCCTGCGCCTCGCTGAGCCTGTGACGTCCTCCTGCGCCTCGCTGAGCCTGTGACGTCCTCCTGCGCCTCGCTGAGCCTGTGACGTCCTCCTGCGCCTCGCTGAGCCTGTGACGTCCTCCTGCGCCTCGCTGAGCCTGTGACGTCCTCCTGCGCTTCGCTGAGCCTGTGACGTCCTCCTGCGCCTCGCTGAGCCTGTGATGTCCTCCTGCGCCTCGCTGAGCCTGTGACGTCCTCCTGCGCCTCGCTGAGCCTGTGACGTCCTCCTGCGCCTCGCTGGGCCTGTGACGTCCTCCTGCGCCTCGCTGAGCCTGTGACGTCGTCCTGCGCCTCGCTGAGCCTGTGACGTCCTCCTGCGCCTCGCTGAGCCTGTGACGTCCTCCTGCGCCTCGCTGAGCCTGTGACGTCCTCCTGCGCTTCGCTGAGCCTGTGACGTCCTCCTGCGCCTCGCTGAGCCTGTGGCATTTAGAAATGCGTGTGTGTGTGTGTAGGGTTAAGTGTTTGGGTATGGCTGTGTGTGTATGTTTTAGGATTACGTGTGTGTGTGTATGTTGGGTTGCGTGTTTGCACATGGCTGTGTGTGTAGGGTTGCGTGTGTGCATGGCTGTGTGTTTGCACATGGCTGTGCGTGTCGGTGCATGGCACTGTGTGTGTAGAGTTGCGTGTCTGTGCATGGCTGCGTGTGTGTGTTGGGTTGCTTGTTTGCACATGGCTGTGTGTGTAGGGTTGCGTGTCTGCATGTGTGTGTTAGGTTGCGTGTTTGCACATGGCTGTGTGTGTGTATAGGGTTGCGTGTTTGCACATGGCTGTGTGTGTAGGGTTGCGTGTCTGCATTGCACTCTGTGTGCAGGGTTGCGTGTCTGCATGTGTGTGTGTGTGTTGGGTTGCGTGTTTGCACATGGCTGTGTGTAGGGTTGCGTGTCTGTGCATGTGTGTGTTGGGTTGTGTGTTTGCGCATGGCTGTGTGTGTAGGGTTGTGTGTCTGCAGGTTTGCGTGTCTGTGCATAACACTGTGTGTGCAGGGTTGCGTGTCTGCATGGCACTGTGTGTGTAGGGTTGGGTGTGTGTGTAGGGTTGCGTGTCTGCATGGCACTGTATGTGTAGGGTTGCGTGTGTGTGCATGGCACCGTGCTGCAGTCACACCCATGTGATAGGATTAATTACCATTATTTGACTGATATGAATCATGCTATGTTGCTGTTTTAAGTAATTCCTTCAATAACCGCATTCTTTTATTAAACTCCAACCTGTTATTACCTGGGGAGAGCGGCCCCCCCACGCACACACCCCAAAATACACACCAATAATACACACCTCACAGCAGGGCAACCTGGGGAGAGCGCCCCACACACACACCCCAAAATACACACCAATAATACACACCTCACATCAGGGCAACCTGGGGAGAGCGCCCCACACACACACCCCAAAATACACACCAATAATACACACCTTACATCAGGGCAACCTGGGGAGAGCGCACCCCACACACACACCCCAAAATACACACCAATAATACACACCTCACAGCAGGGCAACCTGGGGAGAGCGCCCCCCACACCCCCCCCCCAAAATACACACCAATAATACACAGCTCACATCGGGGCAACCTGGGGAGAGCGCGCCCCACACACACACCCCAAAACACACACCAATAATACACACCTCACATCAGGGCAACCTGGGGAGAGTGCGCCCCACACACATAACCCAAAATACACACCAATAATACACACCTCATCAGGGCAACCTGGGGAGAGTGCGCCCCACACACATAACCCAAAATATACACCAATAATACACACCTCACATCAGGGCAACCTGGGGAGAGCGCCCCACACACACACCCCAAAATACACACCAATAATACACACCTCACATCAGGGCAACATGGGGAGAGCGCGCCCCACACACACACCCCAAAATACACACCAATAATACACACCTCACATCAGGGCAACCTGGGGAGAGCGCGCCCAACACACACACCCCAAAATACACACCAATAATACACACCTCACATCAGGGCAACCTGGGGAGAGCGCGCCCAACACACACACCCCAAAATACACACCAATAATACTCACCTCACATCAGGGCAACCTGGGGAGAGCACGCCCTGCACACACACCCCAAAATACACACCAATAATACACACCTCACATCAGGGCAACCTGGGGAGAGCACGCCCTGCACACACACCCCAAAATACACACCAATAATACACACCTCACATCAGGGCAACCTGGGGAGAGCGCCCCCCCACACACACACCCCAAAATACACACCAATAATACACACCTCACATCAGGGCAACATGGGGAGAGCGCGCCCCACACACACCCCAAAATACACACCAATAATACACACCTCACATCAGGGCAACCTGGGGAGAGCGGCCCCACACACACACACCCCAAAATACACACCAATAATACACACCTCACATCAGGGCAACCTGGGGAGAGCGCGCCCCACACACACACCCCAAAATACACACCAATAATACACACCTCACATCAGGGCAACCTGGGGAGAGCGCGCCCCACACACACCCCAAAATACACACCAATAATACACACCTCACATCAGGGCAACCTGGGGAGAGCGCGCCCCACACACACACCCCAAAATACACACCAATAATACACACCTCACATCAGGGCAACCTGGGGAGAGCGCGCCCCACACACACACCCCAAAATACACACCAATAATACACACCTCACATCAGGGCAACCTGGGGAGAGCGCGCCCCACACACACCCCCCAAAATACACACCAATAATACACACCTCACAGCAGGGCAACCTGGGGAGAGCGCGCCCCACACACACAACCCAAAATACACACCAATAATACACACCTCACATCAGGGCAACCTGGGGAGAGCACGCCCTGCACACACACCCCAAAATACACACCAATAATACACACCTCACAGCAGGGCAACCTGGGGAGAGCGCGCCCCACACACACCCCCCAAAATACACACCAATAATACACACCTCACAGCAGGGCAACCTGGGGAGAGCACGCCCTGCACACACACCCCAAAATACACACCAATAATACACACCTCACAGGGCAACCTGGGGAGAGCGCCCCACACACACCACCCAAAATATACACCAATAATACACACCTCACATCAGGGCAACCTGGGGAGAGCGCGCCCCACACACACAACCCAAAATACACACCAATAATACACACCTCACATCAGGGCAACATGGGGAGAGCGCGCCCCACACACACACCCCAAAATACACACCAATAATACACACCTCACATCAGGGCAACCTGGGGAGAGCGCGCCCCACACACACACCCCAAAATACACACCAATAATACACACCTCACATCAGGGCAACCTGGGGAGAGCGCGCCCCACACACACACACCCCAAAATACACACCAATAATACACACCTCACATCAGGGCAACCTGGGGAGAGCGCGCCCCACACACACCCCCCAAAATACACACCAATAATACACACCTCACATCAGGGCAACCTGGGCAGCGCGCCCCACACACACACCCCAAAATACACACCAATAATACACACCTCACATCAGGGCAACCTGGGGAGAGCGCGCCCCACACACACCCCAAAATACACACCAATAATACACACCTCACATCAGGGCAACCTGGGGAGAGCGCCCCACACACACACCCCAAAATACACACCAATAATACACACCTCACATCAGGGCAACCTGGGGAGAGCGCGCCACACACACACACACCCCAAAATACACACCAATAATACACACCTCACATCAGGGCAACATGGGGAGAGCGCGCCCCACACACACACCCCAAAATACACACCTCACAGCACGGCAACCTGGGGAGAGCGCGCCCCACACACACACCCCAAAAAACACACCAATAATACACACCTCACATCAGGGCAACTTGGGGAGAGCGCGCCCTACACACACACCCCAAAATACACACCAATAATACACACCTCACATCAGGGCAACCTGGGGAGAGCGCGCCCTACACACACACCCCAAAATACACACCAATAATACACACCTCACATCAGGGCAACCTGGGGAGAGCACGCCCTGCACACACACCCCAAAATACACACCAATAATACACACCTCATCAGGGCAACCTGGGGAGAGCGCGCCCCACACACACACCCCAAAATACACACCAATAATACACACCTCATCAGGGCAACCTGGGGAGAGCGCGCCCCACACACACACCCCAAAATACACACCAATAATACACACCTCACATCAGGGCAACCTGGGGAGAGCGCCCCCCCACACACACCCCAAAATACACACCAATAATACACACCTCACATCAGGGCAACCTGGGGAGAGCACGCCCTGCACACACACCCCAAAATACACACCAATAATACACACCTCACAGCAGGGCAACCTGGGGAGAGCGCGCCCCACACACACCCCCCAAAATACACACCAATAATACACACCTCACAGCAGGGCAACCTGGGGAGAGCACGCCCTGCACACACACCCCAAAATACACACCAATAATACACACCTCACATCAGGGCAACCTGGGGAGAGCGCCCCACACACACCACCCAAAATATACACCAATAATACACACCTCACATCAGGGCAACCTGGGGAGAGCGCGCCCCACACACACAACCCAAAATACACACCAATAATACACACCTCACATCAGGGCAACATGGGGAGAGCGCGCCCCACACACACACCCCAAAATACACACCAATAATACACACCTCACATCAGGGCAACCTGGGGAGAGCGCGCCCCACACACACACCCCAAAATACACACCAATAATACACACCTCACATCAGGGCAACCTGGGGAGAGCGCGCCCCACACACACACACCCCAAAATACACACCAATAATACACACCTCACATCAGGGCAACCTGGGGAGAGCGCGCCCCACACACACCCCCCAAAATACACACCAATAATACACACCTCACATCAGGGCAACCTGGGGAGCGCGCCCCACACACACACCCCAAAATACACACCAATAATACACACCTCACATCAGGGCAACCTGGGGAGAGCGGCCCCACACACACCCCCCAAAATACACACCAATAATACACACCTCACATCAGGGCAACCTGGGGAGAGCGCGCCCCACACACACCCCAAAATACACACCAATAATACACACCTCACATCAGGGCAACCTGGGGAGAGCGCCCCACACACACACCCCAAAATACACACCAATAATACACACCTCACATCAGGGCAACCTGGGGAGAGCGCGCCACACACACACACACCCCAAAATACACACCAATAATACACACCTCACATCAGGGCAACATGGGGAGAGCGCGCCCCACACACACACCCCAAAATACACACCTCACAGCACGGCAACCTGGGGAGAGCGCGCCCCACACACACACCCCAAAATACACACCAATAATACACACCTCACATCAGGGCAACTTGGGGAGAGCGCGCCCTACACACACACCCCAAAATACACACCAATAATACACACCTCACATCAGGGCAACCTGGGGAGAGCGCGCCCTACACACACACCCCAAAATACACACCAATAATACACACCTCACATCAGGGCAACCTGGGGAGAGCACGCCCTGCACACACACCCCAAAATACACACCAATAATACACACCTCATCAGGGCAACCTGGGGAGAGCGCGCCCCACACACACACCCCAAAATACACACCAATAATACACACCTCATCAGGGCAACCTGGGGAGAGCGCGCCCCACACACACACCCCAAAATACACACCAATAATACACACCTCACATCAGGGCAACCTGGGGAGAGCGCCCCCCCACACACACCCCAAAATACACACCAATAATACACACCTCACATCAGGGCAACATGGGGAGAGCGCGCCCCACACACACACCCCAAAATACACACCAATAATACACACCTCACATCAGGGCAACCTGGGGAGAGCGGCCCCACACACACACCCCAAAATACACACCAATAATACACACCTCACATCAGGGCAACCTGGGGAGAGCGCGCCCCACACACACCCCAAAATACACACCAATAATACACACCTCACATCAGGGCAACCTGGGGAGAGCGCCCCACACACACACCCCAAAATACACACCAATAATACACACCTCACATCAGGGCAACCTGGGGAGAGCGCGCCACACACACACACACCCCAAAATACACACCAATAATACACACCTCACATCAGGGCAACATGGGGAGAGCGCGCCCCACACACACACCCCAAAATACACACCTCACAGCACGGCAACCTGGGGAGAGCGCGCCCCACACACACACCCCAAAATACACACCAATAATACACACCTCACATCAGGGCAACTTGGGGAGAGCGCGCCCTACACACACACCCCAAAATACACACCAATAATACACACCTCACATCAGGGCAACCTGGGGAGAGCGCGCCCTACACACACACCCCAAAATACACACCAATAATACACACCTCACATCAGGGCAACCTGGGGAGAGCACGCCCTGCACACACACCCCAAAATACACACCAATAATACACACCTCATCAGGGCAACCTGGGGAGAGCGCGCCCCACACACACACCCCAAAATACACACCAATAATACACACCTCATCAGGGCAACCTGGGGAGAGCGCGCCCCACACACACACCCCAAAATACACACCAATAATACACACCTCACATCAGGGCAACCTGGGGAGAGCGCCCCCCCACACACACCCCAAAATACACACCAATAATACACACCTCACATCAGGGCAACATGGGGAGAGCGCGCCCCACACACACACCCCAAAATACACACCAATAATACACACCTCACAGCAGGGCAACCTGGGGAGAGCGCGCCCCACACACACACCCCAAAATACACACCTCACATCAGGGCAACCTGGGGAGAGCACGCCCTGCACACACACCCCAAAATACACACCAATAATACACACCTCACATCAGGGCAACCTGGGGAGAGCGCGCCCCACACACACACCCCAAAATACACACCAATAATACACACCTCACATCAGGGCAACCTGGGGAGAGCGGCCCCACACACACACCCCAAAATACACACCAATAATACACACCTCACATCAGGGCAACCTGGGGGGAGCGGCCCCCACACACACACCCCAAAATACACACCAATAATACACACCTCACATCAGGGCAACCTGGGGAGAGCGCCCCCCCACACACACACCCCAAAATACACACCAATAATACACACCTCACATCAGGGCAACCTGGGGAGAGCGGCCCCCACACACACCCCCCAAAATACACACCAATAATACACACCTCACATCAGGGCAACCTGGGGAGAGCGCGCCCCACACACACCCCAAAATACACACCAATAATACACACCTCACATCAGGGCAACCTGGGGAGAGCGCGCCACACACACACACACCCCAAAATACACACCAATAATACACACCTCACATCAGGGCAACATGGGGAGAGCGCGCCCCACACACACCCCCCAAAATACACACCAATAATACACACCTCACATCAGGGCAACCTGGGGAGAGCGCACCCCACACACACCCCCCAAAATACACACCAATAATACACACCTCACATCAGGGCAACCTGGGGAGAGCGCGCCCCACACACACCCCCCAAAATACACACCAATAATACACAGCTCACATCAGGGCAACCTGGGGAGAGCGCGCCCCACACACACCCCAAAATACACACCAATAATACACACCTCACATCAGGGCAACCTGGGGAGAGCGCGCCACACACACACACACCCCAAAATACACACCAATAATACACACCTCACATCAGGGCAACATGGGAAGAGCGCGCCCCACACACACCCCCCAAAATACACACCAATAATACACACCTCACATCAGGGCAACCTGGGGAGAGCGCGCCCCACACACACACCCCAAAATACACACCAATAATACACACCTCACATCAGGGCAACCTGGGGAGAGCGCACCCCACACACACCCCCCAAAATACACACCAATAATACACACCTCACATCAGGGCAACCTGGGGAGAGCGCGCCCCACACACACCCCCCAAAATACACACCAATAATACACAGCTCACATCAGGGCAACCTGGGGAGAGCGCGCCCTACACACACACCCCAAAATACACACCAATAATACACACCTCACATCAGGGCAACCTGGGGAGAGCACGCCCTGCACACACCCCCCAAAATACACACCAATAATACACACCTCACATCAGGGCAACCTGGGGAGAGCGCGCCCCACACACACCCCCCAAAATACACACCAATAATACACACCTCACAGCAGGGCAACCTGGGGAGAGCGCGCCCCACACACACCCCAAAATACACACCAATAATACACACCTCACATCAGGGCAACCTGGGGAGAGCGCGCCCCACACACACCCCCCAAAATACACACCAATAATACACACCTCACATCAGGGCAACCTGGGGAGAGCGCCCCACACACACCCCCCAAAATACACACCAATAATACACACCTCACATCAGGGCAACCTGGGGAGAGCGCCCCACACACACACCCCAAAATACACACCAATAATACACACCTCACATCAGGGCAACCTGGGGAGAGCGCCCCCCCACACACACACCCCAAAATACACACCAATAATACACACCTCACATCAGGGCAACCTGGGGAGAGCGCCCCACACACACACCCCAAAATACACACCAATAATACACACCTCACATCAGGGCAACCTGGGGAGAGCGGCCCCACACACACCCCCCAAAACACACACCAATAATACACACCTCACATCAGGGCAACCTGGGGAGAGCGCGCCCCACACACATAACCCAAAATACACACCAATAATACACACCTCACATCAGGGCAACCTGGGGAGAGCGCGCCCCACACACACACCCCAAAATACACACCAATAATACACACCTCATCAGGGCAACCTGGGGAGAGCGCGCCCCACACACACACCCCAAAATACACACCAATAATACACACCTCACATCAGGGCAACCTGGGGAGAGCGCGCCCCACACACACACCCCAAAATACACACCAATAATACACACCTCACATCAGGGAAACCTGGGGAGAGCGCCCCACACACACCCCAAAATACACACCAATAATACACACCTCATCAGGGCAACCTGGGGAGAGCGCGCCCCACACACACACCCCAAAATACACACCAATAATACACACCTCACATCAGGGCAACCTGGGGAGAGCGCGCCCCACACACCCCAAAATACACACCAATAATACACACCTCACATCAGGGAAACCTGGGGAGAGCGCCCCACACACACACACCCCAAAATACACACCAATAATACACACCTCACATCAGGGAAACCTGGGGAGAGTGCCCCACACACACACACCCCAAAATACACACCAATAATACACACCTCACATCAGGGCAACCTGGGGAGAGCGGCCCCACACACACACAACCCAAAATACACACCAATAATACACACCTCATCAGGGCAACCTGGGGAGAGCGCGCCCCACACACACCCCCCCAAAATACACACCAATAATACACACCTCACATCAGGGCAACTTGGGGAGAGCGCGCCCAACACACACACCCCAAAATACACACCAATAATACACACCTCACATCAGGGCAACCTGGGGAGAGCGCGCCCCACACACACACCCCAAAATACACACCAATAATACACACCTCACATCAGGGCAACCTGGGGAGAGCGCGCCCCACACACACACCCCAAAATACACACCAATAATACACACCTCACATCAGGGCAACCTGGGGAGAGCGCGCCCCACACACACCCCCCAAAATACACACCAATAATACACACCTCACAGCAGGGCAACCTGGGGAGAGCGCGCCCCACACACACAACCCAAAATACACACCAATAATACACACCTCACATCAGGGCAACCTGGGGAGAGCACGCCCTGCACACACACCCCAAAATACACACCAATAATACACACCTCACAGCAGGGCAACCTGGGGAGAGCGCGCCCCACACACACCCCCCAAAATACACACCAATAATACACACCTCACAGCAGGGCAACCTGGGGAGAGCACGCCCTGCACACACACCCCAAAATACACACCAATAATACACACCTCACATCAGGGCAACCTGGGGAGAGCGCCCCACACACACCACCCAAAATATACACCAATAATACACACCTCACATCAGGGCAACCTGGGGAGAGCGCGCCCCACACACACAACCCAAAATACACACCAATAATACACACCTCACATCAGGGCAACATGGGGAGAGCGCGCCCCACACACACACCCCAAAATACACACCAATAATACACACCTCACATCAGGGCAACCTGGGGAGAGCGCGCCCCACACACACACCCCAAAATACACACCAATAATACACACCTCACATCAGGGCAACCTGGGGAGAGCGCGCCCCACACACACACACCCCAAAATACACACCAATAATACACACCTCACATCAGGGCAACCTGGGGAGAGCGCGCCCCACACACACCCCCCAAAATACACACCAATAATACACACCTCACATCAGGGCAACCTGGGGAGCGCGCCCCACACACACACCCCAAAATACACACCAATAATACACACCTCACATCAGGGCAACCTGGGGAGAGCGCGCCCCACACACACCCCAAAATACACACCAATAATACACACCTCACATCAGGGCAACCTGGGGAGAGCGCCCCACACACACACCCCAAAATACACACCAATAATACACACCTCACATCAGGGCAACCTGGGGAGAGCGCGCCACACACACACACACCCCAAAATACACACCAATAATACACACCTCACATCAGGGCAACATGGGGAGAGCGCGCCCCACACACACACCCCAAAATACACACCTCACAGCACGGCAACCTGGGGAGAGCGCGCCCCACACACACACCCCAAAATACACACCAATAATACACACCTCACATCAGGGCAACTTGGGGAGAGCGCGCCCTACACACACACCCCAAAATACACACCAATAATACACACCTCACATCAGGGCAACCTGGGGAGAGCGCGCCCTACACACACACCCCAAAATACACACCAATAATACACACCTCACATCAGGGCAACCTGGGGAGAGCACGCCCTGCACACACACCCCAAAATACACACCAATAATACACACCTCATCAGGGCAACCTGGGGAGAGCGCGCCCCACACACACACCCCAAAATACACACCAATAATACACACCTCATCAGGGCAACCTGGGGAGAGCGCGCCCCACACACACACCCCAAAATACACACCAATAATACACACCTCACATCAGGGCAACCTGGGGAGAGCGCCCCCCCACACACACCCCAAAATACACACCAATAATACACACCTCACATCAGGGCAACCTGGGGAGAGCACGCCCTGCACACACACCCCAAAATACACACCAATAATACACACCTCACAGCAGGGCAACCTGGGGAGAGCGCGCCCCACACACACCCCCCAAAATACACACCAATAATACACACCTCACAGCAGGGCAACCTGGGGAGAGCACGCCCTGCACACACACCCCAAAATACACACCAATAATACACACCTCACATCAGGGCAACCTGGGGAGAGCGCGCCCCACACACACAACCCAAAATACACACCAATAATACACACCTCACATCAGGGCAACATGGGGAGAGCGCGCCCCACACACACACCCCAAAATACACACCAATAATACACACCTCACATCAGGGCAACCTGGGGAGAGCGCGCCCCACACACACACCCCAAAATACACACCAATAATACACACCTCACATCAGGGCAACCTGGGGAGAGCGCGCCCCACACACACACACCCCAAAATACACACCAATAATACACACCTCACATCAGGGCAACCTGGGGAGAGCGCGCCCCACACACACCCCCCAAAATACACACCAATAATACACACCTCACATCAGGGCAACCTGGGGAGCGCGCCCCACACACACACCCCAAAATACACACCAATAATACACACCTCACATCAGGGCAACCTGGGGAGAGCGGCCCCACACACACACCCCAAAATACACACCAATAATACACACCTCACATCAGGGCAACCTGGGGAGAGCGCGCCCCACACACACCCCAAAATACACACCAATAATACACACCTCACATCAGGGCAACCTGGGGAGAGCGCCCCACACACACACCCCAAAATACACACCAATAATACACACCTCACATCAGGGCAACCTGGGGAGAGCGCGCCACACACACACACACCCCAAAATACACACCAATAATACACACCTCACATCAGGGCAACATGGGGAGAGCGCGCCCCACACACACACCCCAAAATACACACCTCACAGCACGGCAACCTGGGGAGAGCGCGCCCCACACACACACCCCAAAATACACACCAATAATACACACCTCACATCAGGGCAACTTGGGGAGAGCGCGCCCTACACACACACCCCAAAATACACACCAATAATACACACCTCACATCAGGGCAACCTGGGGAGAGCGCGCCCTACACACACACCCCAAAATACACACCAATAATACACACCTCACATCAGGGCAACCTGGGGAGAGCACGCCCTGCACACACACCCCAAAATACACACCAATAATACACACCTCATCAGGGCAACCTGGGGAGAGCGCGCCCCACACACACACCCCAAAATACACACCAATAATACACACCTCATCAGGGCAACCTGGGGAGAGCGCGCCCCACACACACACCCCAAAATACACACCAATAATACACACCTCACATCAGGGCAACCTGGGGAGAGCGCCCCCCCACACACACCCCAAAATACACACCAATAATACACACCTCACATCAGGGCAACATGGGGAGAGCGCGCCCCACACACACACCCCAAAATACACACCAATAATACACACCTCACATCAGGGCAACCTGGGGAGAGCGGCCCCACACACACACCCCAAAATACACACCAATAATACACACCTCACATCAGGGCAACCTGGGGAGAGCGCGCCCCACACACACCCCAAAATACACACCAATAATACACACCTCACATCAGGGCAACCTGGGGAGAGCGCCCCACACACACACCCCAAAATACACACCAATAATACACACCTCACATCAGGGCAACCTGGGGAGAGCGCGCCACACACACACACACCCCAAAATACACACCAATAATACACACCTCACATCAGGGCAACATGGGGAGAGCGCGCCCCACACACACACCCCAAAATACACACCTCACAGCACGGCAACCTGGGGAGAGCGCGCCCCACACACACACCCCAAAATACACACCAATAATACACACCTCACATCAGGGCAACTTGGGGAGAGCGCGCCCTACACACACACCCCAAAATACACACCAATAATACACACCTCACATCAGGGCAACCTGGGGAGAGCGCGCCCTACACACACACCCCAAAATACACACCAATAATACACACCTCACATCAGGGCAACCTGGGGAGAGCACGCCCTGCACACACCCCCCAAAATACACACCAATAATACACACCTCATCAGGGCAACCTGGGGAGAGCGCGCCCCACACACACACCCCAAAATACACACCAATAATACACACCTCACATCAGGGCAACCTGGGGAGAGCGCCCCCCCACACACACCCCAAAATACACACCAATAATACACACCTCACATCAGGGCAACATGGGGAGAGCGCGCCCCACACACACACCCCAAAATACACACCAATAATACACACCTCACAGCAGGGCAACCTGGGGAGAGCGCGCCCCACACACACACCCCAAAATACACACCAATAATACACACCTCACATCAGGGCAACCTGGGGAGAGCACGCCCTGCACACACACCCCAAAATACACACCAATAATACACACCTCACATCAGGGCAACCTGGGGAGAGCGCGCCCCACACACACACCCCAAAATACACACCAATAATACACACCTCACATCAGGGCAACCTGGGGAGAGCGGCCCCACACACACACCCCAAAATACACACCAATAATACACACCTCACATCAGGGCAACCTGGGGGGAGCGGCCCCCACACACACACCCCAAAATACACATTAATAATACACACCTCACATCAGGGCAACCTGGGGAGAGCGCCCCCCCACACACACACCCCAAAATACACACCAATAATACACACCTCACATCAGGGCAACCTGGGGAGAGCGGCCCCCACACACACCCCCCAAAATACACACCAATAATACACACCTCACATCAGGGCAACCTGGGGAGAGCGCGCCCCACACACACCCCAAAATACACACCAATAATACACACCTCACATCAGGGCAACCTGGGGAGAGCGCGCCACACACACACACACCCCAAAATACACACCAATAATACACACCTCACATCAGGGCAACATGGGGAGAGCGCGCCCCACACACACCCCCCAAAATACACACCAATAATACACACCTCACATCAGGGCAACCTGGGGAGAGCGCACCCCACACACACCCCCCAAAATACACACCAATAATACACACCTCACATCAGGGCAACCTGGGGAGAGCGCGCCCCACACACACCCCCCAAAATACACACCAATAATACACAGCTCACATCAGGGCAACCTGGGGAGAGCGCGCCCCACACACACCCCAAAATACACACCAATAATACACACCTCACATCAGGGCAACCTGGGGAGAGCGCGCCACACACACACACACCCCAAAATACACACCAATAATACACACCTCACATCAGGGCAACATGGGAAGAGCGCGCCCCACACACACCCCCCAAAATACACACCAATAATACACACCTCACATCAGGGCAACCTGGGGAGAGCGCGCCCCACACACACACCCCAAAATACACACCAATAATACACACCTCACATCAGGGCAACCTGGGGAGAGCGCACCCCACACACACCCCCCAAAATACACACCAATAATACACACCTCACATCAGGGCAACCTGGGGAGAGCGCGCCCCACACACACCCCCCAAAATACACACCAATAATACACAGCTCACATCAGGGCAACCTGGGGAGAGCGCGCCCTACACACACACCCCAAAATACACACCAATAATACACACCTCACATCAGGGCAACCTGGGGAGAGCACGCCCTGCACACACCCCCCAAAATACACACCAATAATACACACCTCACATCAGGGCAACCTGGGGAGAGCGCGCCCCACACACACCCCCCAAAATACACACCAATAATACACACCTCACAGCAGGGCAACCTGGGGAGAGCGCGCCCCACACACACCCCAAAATACACACCAATAATACACACCTCACATCAGGGCAACCTGGGGAGAGCGCGCCCCACACACACACCCCAAAATACACACCAATAATACACACCTCACATCAGGGCAACCTGGGGAGAGCGCCCCACACACACCCCCCAAAATACACACCAATAATACACACCTCACATCAGGGCAACCTGGGGAGAGCGCCCCACACACACACCCCAAAATACACACCAATAATACACACCTCACATCAGGGCAACCTGGGGAGAGCGCCCCCCCACACACACACCCCAAAATACACACCAATAATACACACCTCACATCAGGGCAACCTGGGGAGAGCGCCCCACACACACACCCCAAAATACACACCAATAATACACACCTCACATCAGGGCAACCTGGGGAGAGCGGCCCCACACACACCCCCCAAAACACACACCAATAATACACACCTCACATCAGGGCAACCTGGGGAGAGCGCGCCCCACACACATAACCCAAAATACACACCAATAATACACACCTCACATCAGGGCAACCTGGGGAGAGCGCGCCCCACACACACACCCCAAAATACACACCAATAATACACACCTCATCAGGGCAACCTGGGGAGAGCGCGCCCCACACACACACCCCAAAATACACACCAATAATACACACCTCACATCAGGGCAACCTGGGGAGAGCGCGCCCCACACACACACCCCAAAATACACACCAATAATACACACCTCACATCAGGGAAACCTGGGGAGAGCGCCCCACACACACCCCAAAATACACACCAATAATACACACCTCATCAGGGCAACCTGGGGAGAGCGCGCCCCACACACACACCCCAAAATACACACCAATAATACACACCTCACATCAGGGCAACCTGGGGAGAGCGCGCCCCACACACCCCAAAATACACACCAATAATACACACCTCACATCAGGGAAACCTGGGGAGAGCGCCCCACACACACACACCCCAAAATACACACCAATAATACACACCTCACATCAGGGAAACCTGGGGAGAGTGCCCCACACACACACACCCCAAAATACACACCAATAATACACACCTCACATCAGGGCAACCTGGGGAGAGCGGCCCCACACACACACAACCCAAAATACACACCAATAATACACACCTCATCAGGGCAACCTGGGGAGAGCGCGCCCCACACACACCCCCCCAAAATACACACCAATAATACACACCTCACATCAGGGCAACTTGGGGAGAGCGCGCCCAACACACACACCCCAAAATACACACCAATAATACACACCTCACATCAGGGCAACCTGGGGAGAGCGCCCCACACACACACACCCCAAAATACACACCAATAATACACACCTCACATCAGGGCAACCTGGGGAGAGCGCGCCCCACAAACACCCCAAAATACACACCAATAATACACACCTCACATCAGGGCAACCTGGGGAGGGCGCCCCACACACACACCCCAAAATACACACCAATAATACACACCTCACATCAGGGCAACATGGGGAGAGCGCGCCCCACACACACACCCCCAAAATACACACCAATAATACACACCTCACAGCACGGCAACCTGGGGAGAGCGCGCCCCACACACACCCCCCAAAATACACACCAATAATACACACCTCACATCAGGGCAACCTGGGGAGAGCGCGCCCCACACACACACCCCAAAATACACACCAATAATACACACCTCACATCAGGGCAACCTGGGGAGAGCGCGCCCCACACACACACCCCAAAATACACACCAATAATACACACCTCACATCAGGGCAACATGGGGAGAGCGCGCCCCACACACACACCCCAAAATACACACCAATAATACACACCTCACATCAGGGCAACCTGGGGAGAGCGCGCCCTACACACACACCCCAAAATACACACCAATAATACACACCTCACATCAGGGCAACCTGGGGAGAGCACGCCCTGCACACACACCCCAAAATACACACCAATAATACACACCTCACATCAGGGCAACCTGGGGAGAGCACGCCCTGCACACACACCCCAAAATACACACCAATAATACACACCTCACATCAGGGCAACCTGGGGAGAGCACGCCCTGCACACACACCCCAAAATACACACCAATAATACACACCTCACATCAGGGCAACCTGGGGAGAGCGCCCCACACACACATACCCCAAAATACACACCAATAATACACACCTCACATCAGGGCAACCTGGGGAGCGCGCCCCACACACACACCCCAAAATACACACCAATAATACACACCTCACATCAGGGCAACCTGGGGAGAGCGCGCCCTACACACACCCCCCAAAATACACACCAATAATACACAACCTCACATCAGGGCAACCTGGGGAGAGCGCGCCCCACACACACACCCCAAAATACACACCAATAATACACACCTCACATCAGGGCAACCTGGGGAGAGCGCGCCCTGCACACACACCCCAAAATACACACCAATAATACACACCTCACATCAGGGCAACCTGGGGAGAGCACGCCCTGCACACACCCCCCAAAATACACACCAATAATACACACGTCACATCAGGGCAACCTGGGGAGAGCGCCCCACACACACACCCCAAAATACACACCAATAATACACACCTCACATCAGGGCAACCTGGGGAGAGCGCGCCCCACACACACAACCCAAAATACACACCAATAATACACACCTCACATCAGGGCAACCTGGGGAGAGCGCGCCACACACACACACCCCAAAATACACACCAATAATACACACCTCACATCAGGGCAACCTGGGGAGAGCGCCCCACACACACACACCCCAAAATACACACCAATAATACACACCTCACATCAGGGCAACCTGGGGAGAGCACGCCCTGCACACACACCCCAAAATACACACCAATAATACACACCTCACATCAGGGCAACCTGGGGAGAGCGCCCCACACACACCCCAAAATACACACCAATAATTCACACCTCACATCAGGGCAACCTGGGGAGAGCGCCCCATACACACACACCCCAAAATACACACCAATAATACACACCTCACATCAGGGCAACCTGGGGAGAGTGCCCCACACACACACCCCAAAATACACACCAATAATACACACCTCACATCAGGGCAACCTGGGGAGAGCGCCCCACACACACACCCCAAAATACACACCAATAATACACACCTCACAGCAGGGCAACCTGGGGAGAGCGGCCCCACACACACCCCAAAATACACACCAATAATACACACCTCACAGCAGGGCAACCTGGGGAGAGCGCGCCCCACACACACCCCAAATTACACACCAATAATACACACCTCATCAGGGCAACCTGGGGAGAGCGCGCCCCACACACACAACCCAAAATACACACCAATAATACACACCTCACATCAGGGCAACCTGGGGAGAGCGCGCCCCACACACACACCTCAAAATACACACCAATAATACACACCTCACAGCAGGGCAACCTGGGGAGAGCGCGCCCCACACACACACCCCAAAATACACACCAATAATACACACCTCATCAGGGCAACCTGGGGAGAGCGCGCCCCACACACACAACTCAAAAAGACACACCAATAATACACACCTCACAGCAGGGCAACCTGGGGAGAGCGCGCCCCACACACACACCCCAAAATACACACCAATAATACACACCTCACAGCAGGGCAACCTGGGGAGAGCGCGCCCCACACACACACCCCAAAATACACACCAATAGTACACACCTCACAGGGCAACCTGGGGAGAGCGCGCCCCACACACACACCCCAAAATACACACCAATAGTACACACCTCACAGGGAAACCTGGGGAGAGCGCCCCACACACACACACCCCAAAATACACCCCAATAATACACACCTCACATCAGGGCAACCTGGGGAGACCGCGCCCCACACACACCCCAAAATACACCCCAAAATACACACCTCACATCAGGACAACCTGGGGAGAGCGCGCCCCACACACACACAACCCAAAATACACACCAATAATACACACCTCATCAGGGCAACCTGGGGAGAGCGCGCCCCACACACACACCCCAAAATACACACCAATAATACACACCTCACAGCAGGGCAACCTGGGGAGAGCGCGCCCCACACACACACCCCAAAATACACACCAATAATACACACCTCACAGCAGGGCAAACTGGGGAGAGCGCGCCCCACACACACACCCCAAAATACACACCAATAATACACACCTCACATCAGGGCAACCTGGGGAGAGCGCGCCCCACACACCCCAAAATACACACCAATAATACACACCTCACAGCAGGGCAACCTGGGGAGAGCGCGCCCCACACACACACCCCAAAATACACACCAATAATACACACCTCACAGCAGGGCAAACTGGGGAGAGCGCGCCCCACACACACACCCCAAAATACACACCAATAATACACACCTCACATCAGGGCAACATGGGGAGAGCGCGCCCCACACACACACCCCAAAATACACACCAATAATACACACCTCACATCAGGGCAACCTGGGGAGAGCGCGCCCTACACACACACCCCAAAATACACACCAATAATACACACCTCACATCAGGGCAACCTGGGGAGAGCACGCCCTGCACACACACCCCAAAATACACACCAATAATACACACCTCACATCAGGGCAACCTGGGGAGAGCACGCCCTGCACACACACCCCAAAATACACACCAATAATACACACCTCACATCAGGGCAACCTGGGGAGAGCACGCCCTGCACACACACCCCAAAATACACACCAATAATACACACCTCACATCAGGGCAACCTGGGGAGAGCGCCCCACACACACATACCCCAAAATACACACCAATAATACACACCTCACATCAGGGCAACCTGGGGAGCGCGCCCCACACACACACCCCAAAATACACACCAATAATACACACCTCACATCAGGGCAACCTGGGGAGAGCGCGCCCTACACACACCCCCCAAAATACACACCAATAATACACAACCTCACATCAGGGCAACCTGGGGAGAGCGCGCCCCACACACACACCCCAAAATACACACCAATAATACACACCTCACATCAGGGCAACCTGGGGAGAGCGCGCCCTGCACACACACCCCAAAATACACACCAATAATACACACCTCACATCAGGGCAACCTGGGGAGAGCACGCCCTGCACACACCCCCCAAAATACACACCAATAATACACACGTCACATCAGGGCAACCTGGGGAGAGCGCCCCACACACACACCCCAAAATACACACCAATAATACACACCTCACATCAGGGCAACCTGGGGAGAGCGCGCCCCACACACACAACCCAAAATACACACCAATAATACACACCTCACATCAGGGCAACCTGGGGAGAGCGCGCCACACACACACACCCCAAAATACACACCAATAATACACACCTCACATCAGGGCAACCTGGGGAGAGCGCCCCACACACACACACCCCAAAATACACACCAATAATACACACCTCACATCAGGGCAACCTGGGGAGAGCACGCCCTGCACACACACCCCAAAATACACACCAATAATACACACCTCACATCAGGGCAACCTGGGGAGAGCGCCCCACACACACCCCAAAATACACACCAATAATTCACACCTCACATCAGGGCAACCTGGGGAGAGCGCCCCATACACACACACCCCAAAATACACACCAATAATACACACCTCACATCAGGGCAACCTGGGGAGAGTGCCCCACACACACACCCCAAAATACACACCAATAATACACACCTCACATCAGGGCAACCTGGGGAGAGCGCCCCACACACACACCCCAAAATACACACCAATAATACACACCTCACAGCAGGGCAACCTGGGGAGAGCGGCCCCACACACACCCCAAAATACACACCAATAATACACACCTCACAGCAGGGCAACCTGGGGAGAGCGCGCCCCACACACACCCCAAATTACACACCAATAATACACACCTCATCAGGGCAACCTGGGGAGAGCGCGCCCCACACACACAACCCAAAATACACACCAATAATACACACCTCACATCAGGGCAACCTGGGGAGAGCGCGCCCCACACACACACCTCAAAATACACACCAATAATACACACCTCACAGCAGGGCAACCTGGGGAGAGCGCGCCCCACACACACACCCCAAAATACACACCAATAATACACACCTCATCAGGGCAACCTGGGGAGAGCGCGCCCCACACACACAACTCAAAAAGACACACCAATAATACACACCTCACAGCAGGGCAACCTGGGGAGAGCGCGCCCCACACACACACCCCAAAATACACACCAATAATACACACCTCACAGCAGGGCAACCTGGGGAGAGCGCGCCCCACACACACACCCCAAAATACACACCAATAGTACACACCTCACAGGGCAACCTGGGGAGAGCGCGCCCCACACACACACCCCAAAATACACACCAATAGTACACACCTCACAGGGAAACCTGGGGAGAGCGCCCCACACACACACACCCCAAAATACACCCCAATAATACACACCTCACATCAGGGCAACCTGGGGAGACCGCGCCCCACACACACCCCAAAATACACCCCAAAATACACACCTCACATCAGGACAACCTGGGGAGAGCGCGCCCCACACACACACAACCCAAAATACACACCAATAATACACACCTCATCAGGGCAACCTGGGGAGAGCGCGCCCCACACACACACCCCAAAATACACACCAATAATACACACCTCACAGCAGGGCAACCTGGGGAGAGCGCGCCCCACACACACACCCCAAAATACACACCAATAATACACACCTCACAGCAGGGCAAACTGGGGAGAGCGCGCCCCACACACACACCCCAAAATACACACCAATAATACACACCTCACATCAGGGCAACCTGGGGAGAGCGCGCCCCACACACACACCCCAAAATACACACCAATAATACACACCTCACATCAGGGCAACCTGGGGAGAGCGCGCCCCACACACACACCCCAAAATACACACCAATAATACACACCTCACATCAGGGCAACCTGGGGAGAGCGCGCCCCACACACACCCCCCAAAATACACACCAATAATACACACCTCACATCAGGGCAACATGGGGAGAGCGCGCCCCACACACACACCCCAAAATACACACCAATAATACACACCTCACATCAGGGCAACCTGGGGAGAGCGCGCCCTACACACACACCCCAAAATACACACCAATAATACACACCTCACATCAGGGCAACCTGGGGAGAGCGGCCCCACACACACACACCCCAAAATACACACCAATAATACACACCTCACATCAGGGCAACCTGGGGAGAGCACGCCCTGCACACACACCCCAAAATACACACCAATAATACACACCTCACATCAGGGCAACCTGGGGAGAGCACGCCCTGCACACACACCCCAAAATACACACCAATAATACACACCTCACATCAGGGCAACCTGGGGAGAGCGCGCCCCACACACACACCCCAAAATACACACCAATAATACACACCTCACATCAGGACAACCTGGGGAGAGCGCGCCCCACACACACACCCCAAAATACACACCAATAATACACACCTCACATCAGGGTAACCTGGGGAGAGCGCGCCCCACACACACACCCCAAAATACACACCAATAATACACACCTCACATCAGGGCAACATGGGGAGAGCGCGCCCCACACACACACCCCAAAATACACACCAATAATACACACCTCACATCAGGGCAACCTGGGGAGAGCGCGCCCTACACACACACCCCAAAATACACACCAATAATACACACCTCACATCAGGGCAACCTGGGGAGAGCACGCCCTGCACACACACCCCAAAATACACCCCAATAATACACACCTCACATCAGGGCAACCTGGGGAGAGCACGCCCTGCACACACACCCCAAAATACACACCAATAATACACACCTCACATCAGGGCAACCTGGGGAGAGCACGCCGTGCACACACACCCCAAAATACACACCAATAATACACACCTCACATCAGGGCAACCTGGGGAGAGCGCCCCACACACATACACACCAATAATACACACCTCACATCAGGGCAACCTGGGGAGCGCGCCCCACACACACACTCCAAAATACACACCAATAATACACACCTCACAGCAGGGCAACCTGGGGAGAGCGCGCCCCACACACACACCCCAAAATACACACCAATAATACACACCTCACATCAGGGCAACCTGGGGAGAGCACCCCACACACACACCCCAAAATACACACCAATAATACACACCTTACATCAGGGCAACCTGGGGAGAGTGCGCCCCACACACACACCCCAAAATACACACCTCACAGCAGGGCAACCTGGGGAGAGTGCGCCCCACACACACACCCCAAAATACACACCAATAATACACACCTCACATCAGGGCAACCTGGGGAGAGCGCGCCCCACACACACACACCCCAAAATACACACCAATAATACACACCTCACATCAGGGCAACCTGGGGAGAGCGCGCCCCACACACACACACCCCAAAATACACACCAATAATACACACCTCAGATCAGGGCAACCTGGGGAGAGCGCGCCCCACACACACACCCCAAAATACACACCAATAATACACACCTCACATCAGGGCAACCTGGGGAGAGCGCGCCCCACACACACACCCCAAAATACACACCAATAATACACACCTCAGATCAGGGCAACCTGGGGAGAGCGTGCCCCACACACACACCCCAAAATACACACCAATAATACACACCTCACATCAGGGCAACCTGGGGAGAGCGCGCCCCACACACACACCCCAAAATACACACCAATAATACACACCTCACATCAGGGCAACCTGGGGAGGGCGCCCCACACACACACCCCAAAATACACACCAATAATACACACCTTACATCAGGGCAACCCGGGGAGAGCGCGCCCCACACACCCCCCCAAAATACACACCAATAATACACACCTCACATCAGGGCAACCTGGGGAGAGCGCGCCCCACACACACCCCAAAATACACACCAATAATACACACCTCACATCAGGGCAACCTGGGGGCAGCAGATTGTGCAGCTGAACAGTACAGCGCAGGGCTGTATCTCTCATAAGGGACCATGAGGCATAGCCCCATCCAGCGCTCACAGGGGGCGCACGCCCGCAGAACCCAGGAATTAAAGCTGCTCAAATCCAGCGCTCACAGGGGGCGCACGCCCGCAGAACCCAGGAATTAAAGCTGCTCAAATCCAGCGCTCACAGGGGGCGCACGCCCGCAGAACGCAGGACCTAAAGCTGCTCAAATCCGGCGCTCACAACTTTTTGTCGAGGAGTCGCTGTGAGGTTTGGGGGGGCGCGTGGCAGGATGGGGAGTTGCTGTGAGGTTATGGGGGGCACGCGGCAGGATGGGGAGTCGCTGTGAGGTTATGGGGGTGCGCGTGGCAGGATGGGGAGTCGCTGTGAGGTTATGGGGGGGCGCATGCCAGGATGGGGAGTCGCTGTGAGGTTATGGGGGGGCGCATGCCAGGATGGGGAGTCGCTGTGAGGTTATGGGGTGCGCGCGGCAGGATGGGGAGTCGCTGTGAGGTTATGGGGGTGCGCGCGGCAGGATGGGGAGTCGCTGTGAGGTTATGGGGGGCACGCGGCAGGATGGGGAGTCGCTGTGAGGTTATGGGGGGCACGCGGCAGGATGGGGAGTCGCTGTGAGGTTATGGGGGTGCGCGCGGCAGGATGGGGAGTCGCTGTGAGGTTATGGGGGGGCGCATGCCAGGATGGGGAGTCGCTGTGAGGTTATGGGGGGGCGCATGCCAGGATGGGGAGTCGCTGTGAGGTTATGGGGTGCGCGTGGCAGGATGGGGAGTCGCTGTGAGGTTATGGGGGTGCGTGTCAGGATGGGGAGTCGCTGTGAGGTTATGGTGTGAGTGTGTCAGGATGGGGAGTTGCTGTGAGGTTATGGGGTGCGCTGTGCAGGATGGGGAGTCGCTGTGAGGATATGGGATGCGCGTGGCAGGATGGGGAGTCGCTGTGAGGTTATGGGGTGCGTGTCAGGATGGGGAGTCGCTGTGAGGTTATGGGGGTGCGTGTTAGGATGGGGAGTCGCTGTGAGGTTATGGGGGTGCGTGTTAGGATGAGGAGTCGCTGTGAGGTTATGGGGGTGCGTTTCAGGATGGGGAGTCGCTGTGAGGTTATGGGGTGCGCATGGCAGAATGGGGAGTCGCTGTGAGGTTATGGGGTGCGCGTGGCAGGATGGGGAGTCGCTGTGAGGTTATGGGGGTGCGTGTCAGGATGGGGAGTCGCTGTGAGGTTATGGGGTGCGCATGGCAGAATGGGGAGTCGCTGTGAGGTTATGGGGTGCGCATGGCAGAATGGGGAGTCGCTGTGAGGTTATGGGGTGCGCGTGGCAGGATGGGGAGTCACTGTGAGGTTATGGGGGTGCGTGTCAGGATGGGGAGTCGCTGTGAGGTTATGGGGTGCGCATGGCAGGATGGGGAGTCGCTGTGAGGTTATGGGGGTGCGTGTCAGGATGGGGAGTCGCTGTGAGGTTATGGGGTGCGCATGGCAGAATGGGGAGTCGCTGTAAGGTTATGGGGGGGCACATGCCAGGATGGGGAGTCGCTGTGAGGTTATGGGGTGCGCGTGGCAGGATGGGGAGTCACTGTGAGGTTATGGGGTGCGTGTCAGGATGGTGAGTCGCTGTGAGGTTATGGGGTGCGCGTGGCAGGATGGGGAGTCGCTGTGAGGTTATGGGGGGACGCGTGGCAGGATGGGGAGTCGCTGTGAGGTTATGGGGGGGCACATGCCAGGATGGGGAGTCGCTGTGAGGTTATGGGGGTGCGTGGCAGGATGGGGAGTCGCTGTGAGGTTTGGGGGGTTGCGTGGCAGGATGGGGAGTCGCTGTGAGGTTATGGGGAGGCGTGGCAGGATGGGGAGTCGCTGTGAGGTTATGGGGGGGCGTGGCAGGATGGGGAGTCGCTGTGAGGTTTGGGGGGGCGCGTGGCAGGATGGGGAGTCGCTGTGAGGTTATGGGGGGGCGTGGCAGGATGGGGAGTCGCTGTGAGGTTATGGGGGGGCGTGGCAGGATGGGGAGTCGCTGTGAGGTTATGGGGGGGCGTGGCAGGATGGGGAGTCGCTGTGAAAGGTTTGATAACGTAGCTAACACTATGTTGAGATTATATGTAAATAAAGCGTGCGCCCTTCTCTGTGGGCCGGGTAACGTGGCAGTTACCGGGGGCGGGGGGGTAACTCTGGGGAACAAGCAAGCTTTACTCGCTTCCCCCCCACACCCACCGGGGCAGGGCGGAGAGAGCCGTTATTAAATAATAAAAAGGAGTATTATGAAGAACGAAAACATGGCATTGATGCTCCTAGATTAAAAAACATAAAGTACTATTACTCTGCACCCTTAGTACCATTACTCGCCCACCCCTCCCCCTTGTACCATTACTCGCCCACCCCTCCCCCCTTGTACCATTACTCGCCCACCCCTCCCCCTTGTACCATTACTCGCCCACCCCTCCCCCTTGTACCATTACTCGCCCACCCCTCCCCCCTTGTACCATTACTCGCCCACCCCTCCCCCTTGTACCATTACTCGCCCACCCCTCCCCCCTTGTACCATTACTCGCCCACCCCTCCCCCCTTGTACCATTACTCGCCCACCCCTCCCCCCTTGTACCATTACTCGCCCACCCCTCCCCCCTTGTACCATTACTCGCCCACCCCTCCCCCCTTGTACCATTACTCGCCCACCCCTCCCACCTTGTACCATTACTCACCCACCCCTCCCCCCTTGTACCATTACTCACCCACCCCTCCCCCCTTGTACCATTACTCGCCCACCCCTCCCCCCTTGTACCATTACTCACCCACCCCTCCCCCCTTGTACCATTACTCGCCCACCCCTCCCCCCTTGTACCATTACAGCGTGTTTGCTGTCTCCCATGTGACATTTCAAAGGATTGTAATGGCCTGGAGCGGTCATTATTTGTAGATGTGCAAACTGGCTCGGAGGTCAGGGGTCACCGTGTCATGTCTAGGTGGCAGTAATCCTAGTGAGTGATTAGAAATCTGTCACCAACAGCTCCTGGGGGTCACAGCTCCTGGGGGTCACAGCTCCTAGGGGGGCCTAGGGGGGGTCACAGCTCCTAGGGGGGGTCACAGCTCCTGGGGGGGGGGTCACAGCTCCTATGGGGGGTCACAGCTCCTAGGGCGGTCACAGCTCCGTGTGTATATATATGTGTGTGTGTGTGTGTGTGTGTGTGTGTGTGTACATACACACATTGTGGCAAACGACTCCCTTTAGGCCGGGGCCATGACGCCTTCGCCCACGCGGAGGCTGGGAAGTGACCCGTGTGAAGCGGGTGCTTTCCCTGCCATGGTGGTTGGGCCGTGGGGGGCGCTCCTGGGGGCGTCACGGAGCTGGTTCGCCCTCATTGGGCGAATCGCTCACGTGACGCGCTTGCGGGTGGTAAACTCAAATCTGCAAGCATCTAAGCACAGAGCAGGCGCTTGCCCACGCTGGCCACACGTATTGCCTCAATGTGTTTCCTAGCGGCCAGCGTGAGTGCCCGCCCGCTCAGCACCGCCCTGGACGAGCCCTTATGTAGCGCTGCCGCTTGCCCAGGCTCTTCGCGACACAGTCTTCTAGGGTTTCATTTGTAGAGAAGGGGGACAAACACGTGTATACACACAAGGGGCACTCAGCCCTCAACCTTCAGCGGTTTATATCTCCATTAGTGACACTAAACATTTTAAACACCGCCACTTTAAGTCAAAACATACTCATAAAAATAACATCTACTCCTGTCAGTCGTCTAACTCACAGCATATCCCTATCTGCATTATTGGCTGGCTAAACCAGTTACCAACTTAAAATAGCACACACACAGATAACATTGAGTCCTTAACTTTGAGATGGGGGACAGCGTCGCTTTAGATCCTCATATGCTGCAACATGTGGGTGGGGCCGTCTACCCCGAACTGGATCCAGGGGAGCAGCAGTTTCCTCCCAGCCTCGAGGCTCTAAGAGAGAGAGAGAGTGAGAAAGCAGCCCTCTCTGCTCTAAATACCTGTTCTAGTAATTAGGAGAGCGGTGAGGGAAACCAGAACCCGTGTAAAGTCTGGTATGGATTTCCTATCCACCAGCCTTAGTGACTGTGAATCTGTGGGGCGGATCTCATCCCCACCATGTCTGCACTTGTTATAAATCTGACAGGAAGCTGCCCACTATCCTGGGACTATGTCACAATATATATACCGTACACATTTTAAGTTATGGTGGGTAAAAAAGGTGACAAAAAACCTCCACCGTATAGCATATAGCAAATAGAAAGATCACTTGTGAGCACATTTACGTCGTAGACAGGTCTGCACCCCTGCCTTTCGCTGCATTACAGCGAGCATTAGTTCATATGGATTCCATGTAAAATGGATTTCAGGCAAAAGATGACACGTGTGCTAATTTGCATGTCATTTCCCAGAATCGACGATAGGATGTGGGGGGTAGGATGGCGTAGGGTGGGATATGAGGGGGGGGGGTGGGGGGGATGTGAGGGGGGATGGCGTAGGGTATGGTGGGAGGGTAGGATGACGTACGGTTGGATGTGGGGGGTAGGATGGCGTAGGGTGGGGGGGTAGGATGGGTTGTGAGGGGGGATGGCATAGGGTGGGGGATAGGATGGCGTAGGGTAGGATGGGATGTGGGGGGATGGCGTAGGGTGGGGGGGTAGGATGGGATGTGAGGGGGGGTGGGATAGGATGGCGTAGGGTAGGATGGGATGTGTGGGGGGATGGCGTAGGGTAGGGTGGGATGTGAGGGGGGTAGGATGACGTAGGGTGGGATATGAGGGGGGGATGGCGTAGGGTGGGGTGGGATGTGAGGGGGGATGGCGTAGGGTATGGTGGGGAGCTAGGATGGCGTAGGGTTAGATGTGGGGGGTAGGATGGCGTATGGTGGGAAATGAGGGGATATGGCGTAGGGTGGGGGGGTTGGATGGGATGTGAGGGGGGATGGCATAGGGTAGGGTGGGATGTGAGGGGGGTAGGATGACGTAGGGTGGGATATGAGGGGGGATAGCGTAGGGTGGGGGGTAGGATGGCGTAGGGTAGGATGGGATGTGAGGGGGGATGGCGTAGGGTGGGGGGGGGAGCTGTCAGACTGGTGTGAAAATTAACAGAAGTAACACAGGAAATGCTGCAGGTCTAATAATGCAAACGCTTGAGCTGTAACCCCTGAGTGGCTGGAGCGGTCAGCAGCACATTGCAACGCAAATGGACTCATTTGTTAATGACTGTAATGAGGTTCTCAGGAGTGTACTAAAGGTCCACTCCCCCATATACTGTAATATAGCTGTTATTAGAACTTCCAGGCAACGTAACACCTTGTCTGCCAGAGAGAATGATGTCTGTGAGTATTACAGTGGGGCTACCAATGCTGCGTGACCTTGGACCTCTGTCCTAAGTAGAAATGATTAGATTGTAAGCTTTGCAGCCCAGAGTATGCTCACACTGCCTCATTACGTGTCCTTCAGGAGAAGATCGGCTGGAGGAAGGAGGCCTCTCACCTTCTGGTCATCACCACCGATGACGTTCCTCACCTGGCACTGGACGGTAAACTCGTGGGCCTGGTACAGCCGCATGATGGACAGTGTCACCTGAACGCGGCCAATGAATACAGCGCTTCCGACCAGCTGGTAAGGGCGGACCGTGCGCCACCGGGAAATCCCACAACCGCCGGTTACTTGCACTTTAACTTTCATTATCATGAAGCTATTTGGGTCTGAAACGCCAAATACGCCTTTTTATAAAGCGCGTCCCGCTAACGTGAGGCGTCCTGCGTTTAACTTTGTCTTGGGTTTGCAAAGGTCGGAGAGGTCACACTAACGGGCACGCCTTTATTTTATAAAACAAATGTTTAACAAAATATCTACATTTTAAAAGCCAACGTCAGATCACCGCAATCCAGAGGCGCCGGTGCTCGCTTCCGGGGAAATCCTGCGCAAAGTTAGAAACAATGGCCCCTTATTCCCAGGCGCGCCGATACGTCGCCTGCGCGCTCCTTTACATAATACATTTCTATTTGGTAAGAAAGATGGAGGTGCGCGTCCGGGCCACGGCCGGGACATGGCTTGGCGTAACGCAAATCAGCGCCTGGGATTTGCGGCTGTGCGCGGCGTGGCTGGGGCATTACAGACGTGAGCTGTAAGCTAACTGAGCAGATACGGAGCGCCGCGTCCGCACCGAATCCAAACTATTCATCGGGTGTTTCAGGTTAACCCCTGCGCTGCCAGAGTGACGTGTTTCAGGTTAACCCCTGCGCTGCCAGAGTGACGTGTTTCAGGTTAACCCCTGCGCTGCCAGAGTGACGTGTTTCAGGTTAACCCCTGCGCTGCCAGAGTGACGTGTTTCAGGTTAACCCCTGCGCTGCCAGAGTGACGTGTTTCAGGTTAACCCCTGCGCTGCCAGAGTGACGTGTTTCAGGTTAACCCCGCGCTGCCAGAGTGACGTGTTTCAGGTTAACCCCGCGCTGCCAGAGTGACGTGTTTCAGGTTAACCCTGCGTTGCCAGAGTGACGTGTTTTAGGTTAACCCTGAGCTGCCAGAGTGACGTGTTTCAGGTTAACCCCTGCGCTGCCAGAGTGACGTGTTTCAGGTTAACCCCTGCGCTGCCAGAGTGACGTGTTTCAGGTTAACCCTGCGTTGCCAGAGTGACGTGTTTTAGGTTAACCCTGCGTTGCCAGAGTGACGTGTTTCAGGTTAACCCCTGCGCTGCCAGAGTGACGCGCTGCATGTTGCAGAAAGTATCGGAAGAGCGAAGAGGTTAAACATTAAAGTAACACGGCTCCGTCCTACAAATAGTGGGGGCTGGGTCCTGAATTGCACCGGTCGCTTTGTGCAGCAGGGCGTGATGGAAATGAGCCTGCTGATTTAACTCTCTCCTCCCTCCCTCACCCCACAAACCGTTACACGTTTGGCACTATCTGTGCCCTAACGCTGCCAGCCGCCCTCTCCTGCTGTAACAGAGGAGACTTTCTGTTCCCGGGCGAGGGTTACCGGGCATTGGGACATGGCAGGAATCCGGGGTTGTTTTTTGGAAGGTTTGGTGTGTAGTAATACTCACTACTTCTTTGTATCACAGAAAGTTCATTTTAGCACAGGGGGAGATCGGGGCTGCTTTAAGTAAACCACACCATGGTGTGATGGAGCCAGTGTGTGTCTTATGGACGGGCGTGTGTGTCACAGTGAGACTGTGTGTGTCTGATGGACGGGCGTGTGTTTCACAGTGAGACTGTGTGTATCTGATGGACGGGCGTGTGTTTCACAGTGAGACTGTGTGTATCTGATGGACGGGCGTGTGTTTCACAGTGAGACTGTGTGTGTCTGATGGACGGGCGTGTGTGTCACAGTGAGACTGTGTATCTGATGGACGGGCGTGTGTTTCACAGTGAGACTGTGTGTGTCTGATGGACGGGCGTGTGTGTCACAGTGAGACTGTGTGTATCTGATGGACGGGCGTGTGTGTCACAGTGAGACTGTGTGTATCTGATGGACGGGCGTGTGTTTCACAGTGAGACTGTGTGTATCTGATGGACGGGCGTGTGTTTCACAGTGAGACTGTGTGTATCTGATGGACGGGCGTGTGTTTCACAGTGAGACTGTGTGTATCTGATGGACGGGCGTGTGTTTCACAGTGAGACTGTGTGTGTATCTGATGGACGGGCGTGTGTTTCACAGTGAGACTGTGTGTTTCTGATGGACGGGCGTGTGTTTCACAGTGAGACTGTGTGTGTCTGATGGACGGGCGTGTGTTTCACAGTGAGACTGTGTGTATCTGATGGACGGGCGTGTGTTTCACAGTGAGACTGTTTGTATCTGATGGACGGGCGTGTGTTTCACAGTGAGACTATGTGTGTATCTGATGGATGGGCGTGTGTGTCACAGTGACACTGTGTGTTTCTGATGGACGGGCGTGTGTTTCACAGTGAGACTGTGTGTGTCTGATGGACGGGCGTGTGTTTCACAGTGAGACTGTGTGTGTCTTATGGACGGGCGTGTGTGTCACAGTGAGACTGTGTGTATCTGATGGACGGGCGTGTGTGTCACAGTGAGACTGTGTGTGTCTTATGGACGGGCGTGTGTTTCACAGTGAGACTGTGTGTATCTGATGGACGGGCGTGTGTTTCACAGTGAGACTGTGTGTGTATCTGATGGACGGGCGTGTGTTTCCCAGTGAGACTGTGTGTATCTGATGGACGGGCGTGTGTTTCCCAGTGAGACTGTGTGTGTATCTGATGGACGGGCGTGTGTTTCACAGTGAGACTGTGTGTGTATCTGATGGACGGGTGTGTGTTTCACAGTGAGACTGTGTGTGTATCTGATGGACGGGCGTGTGTTTCCCAGTGAGACTGTGTGTATCTGATGGACGGGCGTGTGTTTCACAGTGAGACTGTGTGTATCTGATGGATGGGCGTGTGTTTCACAGTGAGACTGTGTGTGTCTGATGGACGGGCGTGTGTTTCACAGTGAGACTGTGTGTGTCTTATGGACGGGCGTGTGTGTCACAGTGAGACTGTGTGTATCTGATGGACGGGCGTGTGTGTCACAGTGAGACTGTGTGTGTCTTATGGACGGGCGTGTGTTTCACAGTGAGACTGTGTGTATCTGATGGACGGGCGTGTGTTTCACAGTGAGACTGTGTGTGTATCTGATGGACGGGCGTGTGTTTCCCAGTGAGACTGTGTGTATCTGATGGACGGGCGTGTGTTTCCCAGTGAGACTGTGTGTGTATCTGATGGACGGGCGTGTGTTTCACAGTGAGACTGTGTGTGTATCTGATGGACGGGTGTGTGTTTCACAGTGAGACTGTGTGTGTATCTGATGGACGGGCGTGTGTTTCCCAGTGAGACTGTGTGTATCTGATGGACGGGCGTGTGTTTCCCAGTGAGACTGTGTGTATCTGATGGACGGGTGTGTGTTTCACAGTGAGACTGTATGTGTATCTGATGGACGGGCGTGTGTTTCCCAGTGAGACTGTGTGTATCTGATGGACGGGCGTGTGTTTCACAGTGAGACTGTGTGTATCTGATGGACGGGCGTGTGTTTCACAGTGAGACTGTGTGTATCTGATGGACGGGCGTGTGTTTCCCAGTGAGACTGTGTGTATCTGATGGACGGGTGTGTGTTTCACAGTGAGACTGTGTGTGTATCTGATGGACGGGCGTGTGTTTCCCAGTGAGACTGTGTGTATCTGATGGACGGGCGTGTGTTTCACAGTGAGACTGTGTGTATCTGATGGACGGGTGTGTGTTTCACAGTGAGACTGTGTGTATCTGATGGACGGGCGTGTGTTTCCCAGTGAGACTGTGTGTATCTGATGGACGGGCGTGTGTTTCACAGTGAGACTGTGTGTATCTGATGGACGGGCGTGTGTTTCCCAGTGAGACTGTGTGTGTATCTGATGGACGGGCGTGTGTTTCCCAGTGAGACTGTGTGTGTATCTGATGGACGGGTGTGTGTTTCACAGTGAGACTGTGTGTGTCTGATGGACGGGTGTGTGTTTCACAGTGAGACTGTGTGTATCTGATGGACGGGCGTGTGTTTCCCAGTGAGACTGTGTGTATCTGATGGACGGGCGTGTGTTTCACAGTGAGACTGTGTGTGTATCTGATGGACGGGTGTGTGTGTCACAGTGAGACTGTGTGTATCTGTGGCTGATTCCTCTCTCCGGCTGTGCAGTCTCAGGATTTTCAGTTCTCTGTTTTGCATGGTGTGGGCCGGGAAATTCCTCTCCGAATTCCTCACGTGTTCAGTCTATAAGCCCCAGGTCAGCTGGAGTGGTCCCTTCCCCACTGGGAACCAGCAGCATGTGGAAGCCATAAAGGACTGGGCTATACTGTGAGATCATCGCTGATCGGGCTGGAACCCGACGGGAACATGAATTAGATGCGGTTTCGTTTAACCGCTTCCCTGCCAGTGCATCCAAAACAGTTGTTTTTCCTTCGCAAATAGTTTTGAGGTTTCTGCCCAAATCCCACGTTGGATTATAAAATCCAATTTTAGTTTCCTGTTTTGGAGAATATGTGAATACCTGGGGGGGGGGGGGGGGGTTATTTTAGTAGCTTTTCACTGTTACTTTGGAATGATTTATTCCGTCCGTGGCTCGTGTCGCACGCTCTGTGATATAACGAGTGTTTTGCAGATGTGCAAACCTATTAAGCATCTACTAGATACTATAGAAACAGCCGTGGCTAATGGCAGAGAAGACGTTGCAGGGCTGAGTGACCTCATTGTTCCTCCCATAGCAGCTGTTACACGTGTTTAACTCCTTGGCCGCGTGCGGCGCTCCGGCAGTGAAGGGGCGAGCGTGAGCGTGTCTGTGTGTTTAACTCCGTGGCCGCGTGCGGCGCTCCGGCAGTGATGGGGCGAGCGTGAGCGTGTCTGTGTGTTTAACTCCGTGGCCGCGTGCGGCGCTCCGGCAGTGAAGGGGCGAGCGTGAGCGTGTCTGTGTGTTTAACTCCGTGGCCGCGTGCGGCGCTCCGGCAGTGAAGGGGCGAGCGTGAGCGTGTCTGTGTGTTTAACTCATTGGCCGCGTGCGGCGCTCCGGCAGTGAAGGGGCGAGCGTGAGCGCGTCTGTGTGTTTAACTCCGTGGCCGCGTGCGGCGCTCCGGCAGTGAAGGGGCGAGCGTGAGCGTGTCTGTGTGTTTAACTCCGTGGCCGCGTGCGGCGCTCCGGCAGTGAAGGGGCGAGCGTGAGCGTGTCTGTGTGTTTAACTCCGTGGCCGCGTGCGGCGCTCCGGCAGTGAAGGGGCGAGCGTGAGCGTGTCTGTGTGTCTAACTCCGTGGCCGCGTGCGGCGCTCCGGCAGTGATGGGGCGAGCGTGAGCGTGTCTGTGTGTTTAACTCCGTGGCCGCGTGCGGCGCTCCGGCAGTGAAGGGGCGAGCGTGAGCGTGTCTGTGTGTTTAACTCCGTGGCAGCGTGCGGTTCTCCGGCAGTGAAGGGGCGAGCGTGAGCGTGTCTGTGTGTTTAACTCCGTGGCCGCGTGCGGCGCTCCAGCAGTGAAGGGGCGAGCGTGAGCGTGTCTGTGTGTTTAACTCCGTGGCCGCGTGCGGCGCTCCGGCAGTGAAGGGGCGAGCGTGAGTGTGCCTGTGTGTTTAACTCCGTGGCCGCGTGCGGCGCTCCGGCAGTGAAGGGGCGAGCGTGAGCGTGTCTGTGTGTTTAACTCCGTGGCCGCGTGCGGTTCTCCGGCAGTGAAGGGGCGAGCGTGAGCGTGTCTGTGTGTTTAACTCCGTGGCCGCGTGCGGCGCTCCGGCAGTGAAGGGGCGAGCGTGAGCGTGTCTGTGTGTCTAACTCCGTGGCCGCGTGCGGCGCTCCGGCAGTGAAGGGGCGAGCGTGAGCGTGTCTGTGTGTTTAACTCCGTGGCCGCGTGCGGCGCTCCGGCAGTGAAGGGGTGAGCGTGAGCGTGTCTGTGTGTCTAACTCCGTGGCCGCGTGCGGCGCTCCGGCAGTGAAGGGGCGAGCGTGAGCGTGTCTGTGTGTTTAACTCCGTGGCCGCGTGCGGTTCTCCGGCAGTGAAGGGGCGAGCGTGAGCGTGTCTGTGTGTTTAACTCCGTGGCCGCGTGCGGTTCTCCGGCAGTGAAGGGGCGAGCGTGAGCGTGTCTGTGTGTTTAACTCCGTGGCCGCGTGCGGCGCTCCGGCAGTGAAGGGGCGAGCGTGAGCGTGTCTGTGTGTCTAACTCCGTGGCCGCGTGCGGCGCTCCGGCAGTGAAGGGGCGAGCGTGAGCGTGTCTGTGTGTTTAACTCCGTGGCCGCGTGCGGCGCTCCGGCAGTGAAGGGGTGAGCGTGAGCGTGTCTGTGTGTCTAACTCCGTGGCCGCGTGCGGCGCTCCGGCAGTGAAGGGGCGAGCGTGAGCGTGTCTGTGTGTTTAACTCCGTGGCCGCGTGCGGCGCTCCGGCAGTGAAGGGGCGAGCGTGAGCGTGTCTGTGTGTTTAACTCCGTGGCCGCGTGCGGCGCTCCGGCAGTGAAGGGGCGAGCGTGAGTGTGTCTGTGTGTTTAACTCCTTGGCCGCGTGCGGCGCTCCGGCAGTGAAGGGGCGAGCGTGAGCGTGTCTGTGTGTTTAACTCCGTGGCCGCGTGCGGCGCTCCGGCAGTGATGGGGCGAGCGTGAGCGTGTCTGTGTGTTTAACTCCGTGGCCGCGTGCGGCGCTCCGGCAGTGAAGGGGCGAGCGTGAGCGTGTCTGTGTGTTTAACTCCGTGGCCGCGTGCGGCGCTCCGGCAGTGAAGGGGCGAGCGTGAGCGTGTCTGTGTGTTTAACTCCGTGGCCGCGTGCGGCGCTCCGGCAGTGAAGGGGCGAGCGTGAGCGCGTCTGTGTGTTTAACTCCGTGGCCGCGTGCGGCGCTCCGGCAGTGAAGGGGCGAGCGTGAGCGTGTCTGTGTGTTTAACTCCGTGGCCGCGTGCGGCGCTCCGGCAGTGAAGGGGCGAGCGTGAGCGTGTCTGTGTGTTTAACTCCGTGGCCGCGTGCGGCGCTCCGGCAGTGAAGGGGCGAGCGTGAGCGTGTCTGTGTGTCTAACTCCGTGGCCGCGTGCGGCGCTCCGGCAGTGATGGGGCGAGCGTGAGCGTGTCTGTGTGTTTAACTCCGTGGCCGCGTGCGGCGCTCCGGCAGTGAAGGGGCGAGCGTGAGCGTGTCTGTGTGTTTAACTCCGTGGCAGCGTGCGGTTCTCCGGCAGTGAAGGGGCGAGCGTGAGCGTGTCTGTGTGTTTAACTCCGTGGCCGCGTGCGGCGCTCCAGCAGTGAAGGGGCGAGCGTGAGCGTGTCTGTGTGTTTAACTCCGTGGCCGCGTGCGGCGCTCCGGCAGTGAAGGGGCGAGCGTGAGTGTGCCTGTGTGTTTAACTCCGTGGCCGCGTGCGGCGCTCCGGCAGTGAAGGGGCGAGCGTGAGCGTGTCTGTGTGTTTAACTCCGTGGCCGCGTGCGGTTCTCCGGCAGTGAAGGGGCGAGCGTGAGCGTGTCTGTGTGTTTAACTCCGTGGCCGCGTGCGGCGCTCCGGCAGTGAAGGGGCGAGCGTGAGCGTGTCTGTGTGTCTAACTCCGTGGCCGCGTGCGGCGCTCCGGCAGTGAAGGGGCGAGCGTGAGCGTGTCTGTGTGTTTAACTCCGTGGCCGCGTGCGGCGCTCCGGCAGTGAAGGGGTGAGCGTGAGCGTGTCTGTGTGTCTAACTCCGTGGCCGCGTGCGGCTCTCCGGCAGTGAAGGGGCGAGCGTGAGCGTGTCTGTGTGTTTAACTCCGTGGCCGCGTGCGGCGCTCCGGCAGTGAAGGGGCGAGCGTGAGCGTGTCTGTGTGTTTAACTCCGTGGCCGCGTGCGGCGCTCCGGCAGTGAAGGGGCGAGCGTGAGTGTGTCTGTGTGTTTAACTCCTTGGCCGCGTGCGGCGCTCCGGCAGTGAAGGGGCGAGCGTGAGCGTGTCTGTGTGTTTAACTCCGTGGCCGCGTGCGGCGCTCCGGCAGTGAAGGGGCGAGCGTGATCGTGTCTGTGTGTTTAACTCCGTGGCCGCGTGCGGCGCTCCGGCAGTGAAGGGGCGAGCGTGAGTGTGTCTGTGTGTTTAACTCCGTGGCCGCGTGCGGCGCTCCGGCAGTGAAGGGGTGAGCGTGAGTGTGTCTGTGTGTTTAACTCCTTGGCCGCGTGCGGCGCTCCGGCAGTGAAGGGGCGAGCGTGAGCGTGTCTGTGTGTCTAACTCCGTGGCAGCGTGCGGCGCTCCGGCAGTGAAGGGGCGAGCGTGAGTGTGTCTGTGTGTTTAACTCCTTGGCCGCGTGCGGCGCTCCGGCAGTGAAGGGGCGAGCGTGAGCGTGTCTGTGTGTCTAACTCCGTGGCCGCGTGCGGCGCTCCGGCAGTGAAGGGGCGAGCGTGAGCGTGTCTGTGTGTCTAACTCCGTGGCCGCGTGCGGCGCTCCGGCAGTGAAGGGGCGAGCGTGAGCGTGTCTGTGTGTTTAACTCCGTGGCCGCGTGCGGCGCTCCGGCAGTGAAGGGGCGAGCGTGAGTGTGTCTGTGTGTTTAACTCCGTGGCCGCGTGCGGCGCTCCGGCAGTGAAGGGGCGAGCGTGAGCGTGTCTGTGTGTTTAACTCCTTGGCCGCGTGCGGCGCTCCGGCAGTGAAGGGGCGAGCGTGAGCGTGTCTGTGTGTTTAACTCCGTGGCCGCGTGCGGCGCTCCGGCAGTGAAGGGGCGAGCGTGAGCGTGTCTGTGTGTTTAACTCCGTGGCCGCGTGCGGCGCTCCGGCAGTGAAGGGGCGAGCGTGAGCGTGTCTGTGTGTTTAACTCCGTGGCCGCGTGCGGTTCTCCGGCAGTGAAGGGGCGAGCGTGAGCGTGTCTGTGTGTTTAACTCCGTGGCCGCGTGCGGCGCTCCGGCAGTGAAGGGGCGAGCGTGAGCGTGTCTGTGTGTTTAAGTCCGTGGCCGCGTGCGGCGCTCCGGCAGTGAAGGGGCGAGCGTGAGCGTGTCTGTGTGTTTAACTCCGTGGCCGCGTGCGGTTCTCCGGCAGTGAAGGGGCGAGCGTGAGCGTGTCTGTGTGTTTAACTCCGTGGCCGCGTGCGGCGCTCCGGCAGTGAAGGGGCGAGCGTGAGCGTGTCTGTGTGTCTAACTCCGTGGCCGCGTGCGGCGCTCCGGCAGTGAAGGGGCGAGCGTGAGCGTGTCTGTGTGTTTAACTCCGTGGCCGCGTGCGGCGCTCCGGCAGTGAAGGGGTGAGCGTGAGCGTGTCTGTGTGTCTAACTCCGTGGCCGCGTGCGGCGCTCCGGCAGTGAAGGGGCGAGCGTGAGCGTGTCTGTGTGTTTAACTCCGTGGCCGCGTGCGGCGCTCCGGCAGTGAAGGGGCGAGCGTGAGCGTGTCTGTGTGTTTAACTCCGTGGCCGCGTGCGGCGCTCCGGCAGTGAAGGGGCGAGCGTGAGTGTGTCTGTGTGTTTAACTCCTTGGCCGCGTGCGGCGCTCCGGCAGTGAAGGGGCGAGCGTGAGCGTGTCTGTGTGTTTAACTCCGTGGCCGCGTGCGGCGCTCCGGCAGTGAAGGGGCGAGCGTGAGCGTGTCTGTGTGTTTAACTCCGTGGCCGCGTGCGGCGCTCCGGCAGTGAAGGGGCGAGCGTGAGTGTGTCTGTGTGTTTAACTCCGTGGCCGCGTGCGGCGCTCCGGCAGTGAAGGGGTGAGCGTGAGTGTGTCTGTGTGTTTAACTCCTTGGCCGCGTGCGGCGCTCCGGCAGTGAAGGGGCGAGCGTGAGCGTGTCTGTGTGTCTAACTCCGTGGCAGCGTGCGGCGCTCCGGCAGTGAAGGGGCGAGCGTGAGTGTGTCTGTGTGTTTAACTCCTTGGCCGCGTGCGGCGCTCCGGCAGTGAAGGGGCGAGCGTGAGCGTGTCTGTGTGTCTAACTCCGTGGCCGCGTGCGGCGCTCCGGCAGTGAAGGGGCGAGCGTGAGCGTGTCTGTGTGTCTAACTCCGTGGCCGCGTGCGGCGCTCCGGCAGTGAAGGGGCGAGCGTGAGCGTGTCTGTGTGTTTAACTCCGTGGCCGCGTGCGGCGCTCCGGCAGTGAAGGGGCGAGCGTGAGTGTGTCTGTGTGTTTAACTCCGTGGCCGCGTGCGGCGCTCCGGCAGTGAAGGGGCGAGCGTGAGCGTGTCTGTGTGTTTAACTCCTTGGCCGCGTGCGGCGCTCCGGCAGTGAAGGGGCGAGCGTGAGCGTGTCTGTGTGTTTAACTCCGTGGCCGCGTGCGGCGCTCCGGCAGTGAAGGGGCGAGCGTGAGCGTGTCTGTGTGTTTAACTCCGTGGCCGCGTGCGGCGCTCCGGCAGTGAAGGGGCGAGCGTGAGCGTGTCTGTGTGTTTAACTCCGTGGCCGCGTTCGGCGCTCCGGCAGTGAAGGGGCGAGCGTGAGCGTGTCTGTGTGTTTAACTCCTTGGCCGCGTGCGGCGCTCCGGCAGTGAAGGGGCGAGCGTGAGCGTGTCTGTGTGTTTAACTCCGTGGCCGCGTTCGGCGCTCCGGCAGTGAAGGGGCGAGCGTGAGCGTGTCTGTGTGTTTAACTCCGTGGCCGCGTGCGGCGCTCCGGCAGTGAAGGGGCGAGCGTGAGCGTGTCTGTGTGTTTAACTCCGTGGCCGCGTGCGGCGCTCCGGCAGTGAAGGGGCGAGCGTGAGCGTGTCTGTGTGTTTAACTCCGTGGCCGCGTTCGGCGCTCCGGCAGTGAAGGGGCGAGCGTGAGCGTGTCTGTGTGTTTAACTCCGTGGCCGCGTGCGGCGCTCCGGCAGTGAAGGGGCGAGCGTGAGTGTGTCTGTGTGTTTAACTCCTTGGCCGCGTGCGGCGCTCCGGCAGTGAAGGGGCGAGCGTGAGCGTGTCTGTGTGTTTAACTCCGTGGCCGCGTGCGGCGCTCCGGCAGTGAAGGGGCGAGCGTGAGCGTGTCTGTGTGTTTAACTCCGTGGCCGCGTGCGGCGCTCCGGCAGTGAAGGGGCGAGCGTGAGCGTGTCTGTGTGTTTAACTCCGTGCCCGCGTGCGGCGCTCCGGCAGTGAAGGGGTGAGTGTGTCTGTGTGTTTAACTCCTTGGCCGCGTGCGGCGCTCCGGCAGTGAAGGGGCGAGCGTGAGCGTGTCTGTGTGTCTAACTCCGTGGCAGCGTGCGGCGCTCCGGCAGTGAAGGGGCGAGCGTGAGTGTGTCTGTGTGTCTAACTCCTTGGCCGCGTGCGGCGCTCCGGCAGTGAAGGGGCGAGCGTGAGCGTGTCTGTGTGTCTAACTCCGTGGCCGCGTGCGGCGCTCCGGCAGTGAAGGGGCGAGCGTGAGCGTGTCTGTGTGTCTAACTCCGTGGCCGCGTGCGGCGCTCCGGCAGTGAAGGGGCGAGCGTGAGCGTGTCTGTGTGTCTAACTCCGTGGCCGCGTGCGGCGCTCCGGCAGTGAAGGGGCGAGCGTGAGCGTGTCTGTGTGTTTAACTCCGTGGCCGCGTGCGGCGCTCCGGCAGTGAAGGGGCGAGCGTGAGTGTGTCTGTGTGTTTAACTCCTTGGCCGCGTGCGGAGCTCCGGCAGTGAAGGGGCGAGCGTGAGCGTGTCTGTGTGTTTAACTCCTTGGCCGCGTGCGGCGCTCCGGCAGTGAAGGGGCGAGCGTGAGTGTGTCTGTGTGTTTAACTCCGTGGCCGCGTGCGGCGCTCCGGCAGTGAAGGGGCGAGCGTGAGCGTGTCTGTGTGTTTAACTCCGTGGCCGCGTGCGGCGCTCCGGCAGTGAAGGGGCGAGCGTGAGCGTGTCTGTGTGTCTAACTCCGTGGCCGCGTGCGGCGCTCCGGCAGTGAAGGGGCGAGCGTGAGCGTGTCTGTGTGTTTAACTCCGTGGCCGCGTTCGGCGCTCCGGCAGTGAAGGGGCGAGCGTGAGCGTGTCTGTGTGTTTAACTCCTTGGCCGCGTGCGGCGCTCCGGCAGTGAAGGGGCGAGCGTGAGCGTGTCTGTGTGTTTAACTCCGTGGCCGCGTTCGGCGCTCCGGCAGTGAAGGGGCGAGCGTGAGCGTGTCTGTGTGTTTAACTCCGTGGCCGCGTGCGGCGCTCCGGCAGTGAAGGGGCGAGCGTGAGCGTGTCTGTGTGTTTAACTCCGTGGCCGCGTGCGGCGCTCCGGCAGTGAAGGGGCGAGCGTGAGCGTGTCTGTGTGTTTAACTCCGTGGCCGCGTGCGGCGCTCCGGCAGTGAAGGGGCGAGCGTGAGCGTGTCTGTGTGTTTAACTCCGTGGCCGCGTTCGGCGCTCCGGCAGTGAAGGGGCGAGCGTGAGCGTGTCTGTGTGTTTAACTCCGTGGCCGCGTGCGGCGCTCCGGCAGTGAAGGGGCGAACGTGAGCGTGTCTGTGTGTTTAACTCCGTGGCCGCGTGCGGCGCTCCGGCAGTGAAGGGGCGAGCGTGAGCGTGTCTGTGTGTTTAACTCCGTGGCCGCGTGCGGCGCTCCGGCAGTGAAGGGGCGAGCGTGAGCGTGTCTGTGTGTTTAACTCCGTGGCCGCGTTCGGCGCTCCGGCAGTGAAGGGGCGAGCGTGAGCGTGTCTGTGTGTTTAACTCCGTGGCCGCGTGCGGCGCTCCGGCAGTGAAGGGGCGAGCGTGAGCGTGTCTGTGTGTTTAACTCCGTGGCCGCGTTCGGCGCTCCGGCAGTGAAGGGGCGAGCGTGAGCGTGTCTGTGTGTTTAACTCCGTGGCCGCGTGCGGCGCTCCGGCAGTGATGGGGCGAGCGTGAGCGTGTCTGTGTGTTTAACTCCGTGGCCGCGTGCGGCGCTCCGGCAGTGAAGGGGTGAGCGTGAGCGTGTCTGTGTGTTTAACTCCGTGGCCGCGTGCGGCGCTCCGGCAGTGAAGGGGCGAGCGTGAGCGTGTCTGTGTGTTTAATTCCCTGGCAGCGTGCGGCGCTCCGGCAGTGAAGGGTCGAGCGTGAGCGTGTCTGTGTGTTTAACTCCGTGGCCGCGTGCGGCGCTCCGGCAGTGAAGGGGCGAGCGTGAGCGTGTCTGTGTGTTTAACTCCGTGGCCGCGTTCGGCGCTCCGGCAGTGAAGGGGCGAGCGTGAGCGTGTCTGTGTGTTTAACTCCGTGGCCGCGTGCGGCGCTCCGGCAGTGATGGGGCGAGCGTGAGCGTGTCTTTGTGTTTAACTCCGTGGCCGCGTGCGGCGCTCCGGCAGTGAAGGGGTGAGCGTGAGCGTGTCTGTGTGTTTAACTCCGTGGCCGCGTGCGGCGCTCCGGCAGTGAAGGGGCGAGCGTGAGCGTGTCTGTGTGTTTAATTCCCTGGCAGCGTGCGGCGCTCCGGCAGTGAAGGGGCGAGCGTGAGCGTGTCTGTGTGTTTAAGTCCGTGGCCGCGTGCGGCGCTCCGGCAGTGAAGGGGCGAGCGTGAGCGTGTCTGTGTGTTTAACTCCGTGGCCGCGTGCGGTTCTCCGGCAGTGAAGGGGCGAGCGTGAGCGTGTCTGTGTGTTTAAGTCCGTGGCCGCGTGCGGTTCTCCGGCAGTGAAGGGGCGAGCGTGAGCGTGTCTGTGTGTTTAACTCATTGGCCGCGTGCGGCGCTCCGGCAGTGAAGGGGCGAGCGTGAGCGTGTCTGTGTGTTTAACTCCGTGGCCGCGTGCGGCGCTCCGGCAGTGAAGGGGCGAGCGTGAGCGTGTCTGTGTGTTTAAGTCCGTGGCCGCGTGCGGTTCTCCGGCAGTGAAGGGGCGAGCGTGAGCGTGTGTGTGTGTTTAATTCCCTGGCAGCGTGCGGCGCTCCGGCAGTGAAGGGGCGAGCGTGAGCGTGTCTGTGTGTTTAAGTCCGTGGCCGCGTGCGGTTCTCCGGCAGTGAAGGGGCGAGCGTGAGCGTGTCTGTGTTGGCTGGGATCTGGGATGCTGGAATTTGGGTGACGGTCACATGGGACGCTGCTTCCCTTTGGGGTCTCTGTGTAACGCGCGGCGCGTTCTGTCTCCCCAGGATTACCCGTCGCTCGCGCTGCTCGGGGAGAAACTGTCGGAGAATAACATCCACCTGATATTCGCTGTGACGAAAAGTCATTACGTGCTCTACAAGGTAACCCGGAAACGCCACTGCGACAGCCGGAAACACCGCAGCGACAGTCCTGCGCTTACCGAGACATGCTGCGGGCCTCGGACTACCCGTAAAGTTAGGGACTGGTTCATCTGGGACTAGTTTAGCACAGGGGTGGACAACTCCAGTCCTTAAGGGCCACCAATAGGTCAGGTTTTTGGGATATCCCTGCTTCAGCGCAGGTGGCTCAGTCAGTGGCTCAGTCGAAGTAACGGTGCTCGATATAATGATACAAAAGCCCAATGTCGCGCTTGGGATGAATCCCTCCCCAGCCCTCAGAAGGCTGTATACCGAGGTTAGCTCAGACTGCGCGGGGCTCCGGAGAGAGCTCCATTTTAAGCCCCCGGACCCTTTAATATTTCTCCTAAAGCATCAGATATTAACACCCCCTGAAAGGGCGAGACACCCCAAATATTAGTGATTAGTGATTAGCATTGCAGCATGTCTGCGTTCGGGCAGCGATTATTCCCACCGCTGATGCATTAGTTAGTTACGGATGTGGGGTGCCCCCGTACGGATGTGGGGTGCCCTTGTACAGATGTGGGGTGCCCCCTTACGGATGTGGGGTTCACACGCTGCAGATTTTCCCTCCGTGCCGCGGCTCCGTTCCCTGGTGTCTGGGAAAGAAGTTAAGCCTCACAGAGCCGATAAGTGAGGGTGTGGCCCCCGGACTGCTGGTTTAAACTAGCTCCCTGCATAAGCCAGCCCCGGGGCAGGAGCAGGGGCCTCGGGGCAGGGGCAGGAGCAGGGAGGGGGAGGAATAAATAATAGGTTCACTTATTAACCACATCAGTGCTGGTGGGGCAAAGCAGAAGTTTAAGAGATACCCCCTCTCCAAAATCTAACGCATTGGTGCCCCAGTAATTACTGCCTCCCTCACCCCATAACTAACACGTAGAGGGCGGTCTGATAATGGGGGTGTCGAGAGCAGAGTGGGTAATTATCCCCTAAACCAGCCTGGCAGACCCGGCAGGGGTGTGTGTTAGAGTTCCCCTGCAGTGTGCAGTGTGCGCTGGATGTGCACAGTGATACTAATACTGTATAATGCCGAGCTTTTCTCCCCGGGAGGCGCTGCGGCTAATCTCCGCGTCTCCGTTTCCTGCAGAACTTTACGTCTCTGATTCCCGGGGCCACGGTGGAGATTCTGGACCAGGACTCGCAGAACATTATCCAGCTGATTATTAACGCTTACAACGTGAGTCATTCTTACTTTGTATCGCATCATTACCACTGCTAGAGTGGGAGGGCCACATTCCAGATCAGTACTGAGAGCTCACGTAGAGAGCAGTCTCTAAAGGCAGAATTCTGATAAGTGTCCCTGTCACTTGTTAACAGTTCAAATCTCTTCACCATACAGTGTATCCGTGTGTGCAATGCTTCTCTCGTCTCAAGCAGTTCTCTCTCTCTCTGCCTGTCTCTCTGTCTGCCTGTCTCTCTCTCTCTGTCTGCCTGTCTCTCTCTCTCTCTCTGCCTGTCTCTCTTTCCTGCTGTCTATCTCTGTCTGCCTGTCTGTTTCTCCCTCTGCCTGTCTCTCTCTCTGTCTGCCTGTCTCTCTATCTGCCTGTCTCTCTCTCTGTCTGCCTGTCTCTCTCTCTCTCTGTCTGCCTGTCTCTCTTTGCCTGCTGTCTATCTCTGTCTGCCTGTCTGTTTCTCCCTCTGCCTGTCTCTTTCTCCCTCTGCCTGTCTCTTTCTCCCTCTGCCTGTCTCTTTCTCCCTCTGCCTGTCTCTTTCTCTCTGTCTGCCTGTCTCTCTGTCTGCCTGTCTCTGTCTGCCTGTCTCTCTCTCTGCCTGTCTCACTCTCGCTCTTTCTCTCTCTGCCTGTCTCTCTCTCTGTACCTGTCTGTTTCTCTCTCTGCCTCTCTCTCTCTGCCTCTCGCTCTCTCTCTCTTGTGCCAGTCTCTCTCTCGCTCTCTCCTGCCTGTCTCTCTCTCTCTCTCCTGCCTGTCTCTCTCTCTCCTGCCTGTCTCTCTCTCTCTATCTCTGCCTGTCTCTCTCTCTCTCCCTCTCGTGTCTCTCTCGCTCTCTCCTGCCTGTCTCTTTCTCTCTCTGGCTGTCTCTCTGTCTCTCTCTTTCTCTGCCTATCTCTCTCATGCCTGTCTCTGTCTCTCTGCGTCTCTGCCTGTCTCTGTCTCTCTGTGTCTCTGCCTGTCTCTCTCTCTCTCTCTTTCGTGCCTGTCTCTCTGAATCTTTTTTCCTCCTGGCACATATATTATATTACATGTTTTCTTAGAAATGGAAATTTTCAGACTAAAGTGTAATTAGAAGTGAAGGAAATGACTGGAATAAAATGTAAGTCGGAGAGTTCGAGTTTAATGTTCCGAGCTGCGAGCGCGGAGATTCTGCATGTAGCTGCGCCGCAGAGATATACACCGGAGGTTAGGAGGTCGGACTGCGAGTTTAATGTTCCGAGCTGCGAGCGCGGAGATTCTGCATGTACCTGCGCCGCAGAGATATACACCGGAGGTTAGGAGGTCGGACTGCGAGTTTAATGTTCCGAGCTGCGAGCGCGGAGATTCTGCATGTACCTGCGCCGCAGAGATATACACCGGAGGTTAGGAGGTCGGGGAGTGCGAGTTTAATGTTCCGAGCTGCGAGCGCAGAGATTCTGCATGTACCTGCGCCGCAGAGATATACACCGGAGGTTAGGAGGTCGGACTGCGAGTTTAATGTTCCGAGCTGCGAGCGCAGAGATTCTGCATGTACCTGCGCCGCAGAGATATACATCGGAGGTTAGGAGGTCGGACTGCGAGTTTAATGTTCCGAGCTGCGAGCGCGGAGATTCTGCATGTACCTGCGCCGCAGAGATATACACCGGAGGTTAGGAGGTCGGACTGCGAGTTTAATGTTCCGAGCTGCGAGCGCGGAGATTCTGCATGTACCTGCGCCGCAGAGATATACACCGGAGGTTAGGAGGTCGGACTGCGAGTTTAATGTTCCGAGCTGCGAGCGCAGAGATTCTGCATGTACCTGCGCCGCAGAGATATACATCGGAGGTTAGGAGGTCGGACTGCGAGTTTAATGTTCCGAGCTGCGAGCGCGGAGATTCTGCATGTACCTGCGCCGCAGAGATATACACCGGAGGTCGGACTGCGAGTTTAATGTTCCGAGCTGCGAGCGCGGAGATTCTGCATGTACCTGCGCCGCAGAGATATACACCGGAGGTTAGGAGGTCGGACTGCGAGTTTAATGTTCCGAGCTGTGAGAGCGGAGATTCTGCATGTACCTGCGCCGCAGAGATATACACCAGAGGTTAGGAGGTCGGACTGCGAGTTTAATGTTCCGAGCTGCGAGCGCGGAGATTCTGCATGTACCTGCGCCGCAGAGATATACACCGGAGGTTAGGAGGTCGGACTGCGAGTTTAATGTTCCGAGCTGCGAGAGCGGAGATTCTGCATGTACCTGCGCCGCAGAGATATACACCGGAGGTTAGGCGGTCGGACTGCGAGTTTAATGTTCCGAGCTGCGTGCGCGGAGATTCTGCATGTACCTGCGCCGCAGAGATATACACCGGAGGTTAGGAGGTCGGACTGCGAGTTTAATGTTCCGAGCTGCGAGCGCGGAGATTCTGCATGTACCTGCGCCGCAGAGATATACACCGGAGGTTAGGAGGTCGGACTGCGAGTTTAATGTTCCGAGCTGCGAGCACAGAGATTATGCATGTACCTGCGCCGCAGAGATATACACCGGAGGTTAGGAGGTCGGACTGCGAGTTTAATGTTCCGAGCTGCGAGCGCGGAGATTCTGCATGTACCTGCGCCGCAGAGATATACACCGGAGGTTAGGAGGTCGGACTGCGAGTTTAATGTTCCGAGCTGCGAGAGCGGAGATTCTGCATGTACCTGCGCTGCAGAGATATACACCGGAGGTTAGGAGGTCGGACTGCGAGTTTAATGTTCCGAGCTGCGAGCGCGGAGATTCTGCATGTACCTGCGCCACAGAGATATACACCGGAGGTTAGGAGGTCGGACTGCGAGTTTAATGTTCCGAGCTGCGAGCGCGGAGATTCTGCATGTACCTGCGCCACAGAGATATACACCGGAGGTTAGGAGGTCGGGGACTGCGAGTTTAATGTTCCGAGCTGCGAGCTCAGAGATTCTGCATGTACCTGCGCCGCAGAGATATACACCGGAGGTTAGGAGGTCGGACTGCGAGTTTAATGTTCCGAGCTGCGAGAGCGGAGATTCTGCATGTACCTGCGCCGCAGAGATATACACCGGAGGTTAGGAGGTCGGACTGCGAGTTTAATGTTCCGAGCTGCGAGCTCGGAGATTCTGCATGTACCTGCGCCGCAGAGATATACACCGGAGGTTAGGAGGTCGGACTGCGAGTTTAATGTTCCGAGCTGCGAGAGCGGAGATTCTGCATGTACCTGCGCCGCAGAGATATACACCGGAGGTTAGGAGGTCGGACTGCGAGTTTAATGTTCCGAGCTGGGAGAGCGGAGATTCTGCATGTACCTGCGCCGCAGAGATATACACCGGAGGTTAGGAGGTCGGACTGCGAGTTTAATGTTCCGAGCTGCGAGCGCGGAGATTCTGCATGTACCTGCGCCGCAGAGATATACACCGGAGGTTAGGAGGTCGGGGAGTGCGAGTTTAATGTTCCGAGCTGCGAGCGCAGAGATTCTGCATGTACCTGCGCCGCAGAGATATACACCGGAGGTTAGGAGGTCGGACTGCGAGTTTAATGTTCCGAGCTGCGAGCGCAGAGATTCTGCATGTACCTGCGCCGCAGAGATATACATCGGAGGTTAGGAGGTCGGACTGCGAGTTTAATGTTCCGAGCTGCGAGCGCGGAGATTCTGCATGTACCTGCGCCGCAGAGATATACACCGGAGGTTAGGAGGTCGGACTGCGAGTTTAATGTTCCGAGCTGCGAGCGCGGAGATTCTGCATGTACCTGCGCCGCAGAGATATACACCGGAGGTTAGGAGGTCGGACTGCGAGTTTAATGTTCCGAGCTGCGAGCGCAGAGATTCTGCATGTACCTGCGCCGCAGAGATATACATCGGAGGTTAGGAGGTCGGACTGCGAGTTTAATGTTCCGAGCTGCGAGCGCGGAGATTCTGCATGTACCTGCGCCGCAGAGATATACACCGGAGGTCGGACTGCGAGTTTAATGTTCCGAGCTGCGAGCGCGGAGATTCTGCATGTACCTGCGCCGCAGAGATATACACCGGAGGTTAGGAGGTCGGACTGCGAGTTTAATGTTCCGAGCTGTGAGAGCGGAGATTCTGCATGTACCTGCGCCGCAGAGATATACACCAGAGGTTAGGAGGTCGGACTGCGAGTTTAATGTTCCGAGCTGCGAGCGCGGAGATTCTGCATGTACCTGCGCCGCAGAGATATACACCGGAGGTTAGGAGGTCGGACTGCGAGTTTAATGTTCCGAGCTGCGAGAGCGGAGATTCTGCATGTACCTGCGCCGCAGAGATATACACCGGAGGTTAGGCGGTCGGACTGCGAGTTTAATGTTCCGAGCTGCGTGCGCGGAGATTCTGCATGTACCTGCGCCGCAGAGATATACACCGGAGGTTAGGAGGTCGGACTGCGAGTTTAATGTTCCGAGCTGCGAGCGCGGAGATTCTGCATGTACCTGCGCCGCAGAGATATACACCGGAGGTTAGGAGGTCGGACTGCGAGTTTAATGTTCCGAGCTGCGAGCACAGAGATTATGCATGTACCTGCGCCGCAGAGATATACACCGGAGGTTAGGAGGTCGGACTGCGAGTTTAATGTTCCGAGCTGCGAGCGCGGAGATTCTGCATGTACCTGCGCCGCAGAGATATACACCGGAGGTTAGGAGGTCGGACTGCGAGTTTAATGTTCCGAGCTGCGAGAGCGGAGATTCTGCATGTACCTGCGCTGCAGAGATATACACCGGAGGTTAGGAGGTCGGACTGCGAGTTTAATGTTCCGAGCTGCGAGCGCGGAGATTCTGCATGTACCTGCGCCACAGAGATATACACCGGAGGTTAGGAGGTCGGACTGCGAGTTTAATGTTCCGAGCTGCGAGCGCGGAGATTCTGCATGTACCTGCGCCACAGAGATATACACCGGAGGTTAGGAGGTCGGGGACTGCGAGTTTAATGTTCCGAGCTGCGAGCTCAGAGATTCTGCATGTACCTGCGCCGCAGAGATATACACCGGAGGTTAGGAGGTCGGACTGCGAGTTTAATGTTCCGAGCTGCGAGAGCGGAGATTCTGCATGTACCTGCGCCGCAGAGATATACACCGGAGGTTAGGAGGTCGGACTGCGAGTTTAATGTTCCGAGCTGCGAGCTCGGAGATTCTGCATGTACCTGCGCCGCAGAGATATACACCGGAGGTTAGGAGGTCGGACTGCGAGTTTAATGTTCCGAGCTGCGAGAGCGGAGATTCTGCATGTACCTGCGCCGCAGAGATATACACCGGAGGTTAGGAGGTCGGACTGCGAGTTTAATGTTCCGAGCTGGGAGAGCGGAGATTCTGCATGTACCTGCGCCGCAGAGATATACACCGGAGGTTAGGAGGTCGGACTGCGAGTTTAATGTTCCGAGCTGCGAGCGCGGAGATTCTGCATGTACCTGCGCCGCAGAGATATACACCGGAGGTTAGGAGGTCGGGGAGTGCGAGTTTAATGTTCCGAGCTGCGAGCGCGGAGATTCTGCATGTACCTGCGCCGCAGAGATATACACCGGAGGTTAGGAGGTCGGACTGCGAGTTTAATGTTCCGAGCTGCGAGCGCGGAGATTCTGCATGTACCTGCGCCGCAGAGATATACACCGGAGGTTAGGAGGTCGGACTGCGAGTTTAATGTTCCGAGCTGCGAGCGCGGAGATTCTGCATGTACCTGCGCCGCAGAGATATACACCGGAGGTTAGGAGGTCGGACTGCGAGTTTAATGTTCCGAGCTGCGAGCGCGGAGATTCTGCATGTACCTGCGCCGCAGAGATATACACCGGAGGTTAGGAGGTCGGACTGCGAGTTTAATGTTCCGAGCTGCGAGAGCGGAGATTCTGCATGTACCTGCGCCGCAGAGATATACACCGGAGGTTAGGAGGTCGGGGAGTGCGAGTTTAATGTTCCGAGCTGCGAGCGCGGAGATTCTGCATGTACCTGCGCCGCAGAGATATACACCGGAGGTTAGGAGGTCGGACTGGGAGTTTAATGTTCCGAGCTGCGAGCGCGGAGATTCTGCATGTACCTGCGCCGCAGAGATATACACCGGAGGTTAGGAGGTCGGACTGCGAGTTTAATGTTCCGAGCTGCGAGAGCGGAGATTCTGCATGTACCTGCGCCGCAGAGATATACACCGGAGGTTAGGAGGTCGGACTGCGAGTTTAATGTTCCGAGCTGTGAGAGCGGAGATTCTGCATGTACCTGCGCCGCAGAGATATACACCGGAGGTTAGGAGGTCGGACTGCGAGTTTAATGTTCCGAGCTGCGAGAGCGGAGATTCTGCATGTACCTGCGCCGCAGAGATATACACCGGAGGTTGGACTGCGAGTTTAATGTTCCGAGCTGCGAGCGCGGAGATTCTGCATGTAGCTGCGCCGCAGAGATATACACCGGAGGTTAGGAGGTCGGGGACTGCGAGTTTAATGTTCCGAGCTGCGAGCGCGGAGATTCTGCATGTACCTGCGCCGCAGAGATATACACCGGAGGTTAGGAGGTCGGACTGCGAGTTTAATGTTCCGAGCTGCGAGAGCGGAGGTTCTGCATGTACCTGCGCCGCAGAGATATACACCGGAGGTTAGGAGGTCGGGGACTGCGAGTTTAATGTTCCGAGCTGCGAGCGCGGAGATTCTGCATGTACCTGCGCCGCAGAGATATACACCGGAGGTTAGGAGGTCGGACTGCGAGTTTAATGTTCCGAGCTGCGAGAGCGGAGATTCTGCATGTACCTGCGCCGCAGAGATATACACCGGAGGTTAGGAGGTCGGACTGCGAGTTTAATGTTCCGAGCTGCGAGAGCGGAGGTTCTGCATGTACCTGCGCCGCAGAGATATACACCGGAGGTTAGGAGGTCGGGGACTGCGAGTTTAATGTTCCGAGCTGCGAGCGCGGAGATTCTGCATGTACCTGCGCCGCAGAGATATACACCGGAGGTTAGGAGGTCGGACTGCGAGTTTAATGTTCCGAGCTGCGAGAGCGGAGATTCTGCATGTACCTGCGCCGCAGAGATATACACCGGAGGTTAGGAGGTCGGGCTGCGAGTTTAATGTTCCGAGCTGCGAGCGCGGAGATTCTGCATGTACCTGCGCCGCAGAGATATACACCGGAGGTTAGGAGGTCGGACTGCGAGTTTAATGTTCCGAGCTGCGAGCGCGGAGATTCTGCATGTACCTGCGCCGCAGAGATATACACCGGAGGTTAGGAGGTTGGACTGCGAGTTTAATGTTCCGAGCTGCGAGCGCGGAGATTCTGCATGTACCTGCGCCGCAGAGATATACACCGGAGGTTAGGAGGTCGGACTGCGAGTTTAATGTTCCGAGCTGCGAGAGCGGAGATTCTGCATGTACCTGCGCCGCAGAGATATACACCGGAGGTTAGGAGGTCGGACTGCGAGTTTAATGTTCCGAGCTGTGAGAGCGGAGATTCTGCATGTACCTGCGCCGCAGAGATATACACCGGAGGTTAGGAGGTCGGACTGCGAGTTTAATGTTCCGAGCTGCGAGAGCGGAGATTCTGCATGTACCTGCGCCGCAGAGATATACACCGGAGGTTGGACTGCGAGTTTAATGTTCCGAGCTGCGAGCGCGGAGATTCTGCATGTAGCTGCGCCGCAGAGATATACACCGGAGGTTAGGAGGTCGGGGACTGCGAGTTTAATGTTCCGAGCTGCGAGCGCGGAGATTCTGCATGTACCTGCGCCGCAGAGATATACACCGGAGGTTAGGAGGTCGGACTGCGAGTTTAATGTTCCGAGCTGCGAGAGCGGAGGTTCTGCATGTACCTGCGCCGCAGAGATATACACCGGAGGTTAGGAGGTCGGGGACTGCGAGTTTAATGTTCCGAGCTGCGAGCGCGGAGATTCTGCATGTACCTGCGCCGCAGAGATATACACCGGAGGTTAGGAGGTCGGACTGCGAGTTTAATGTTCCGAGCTGCGAGAGCGGAGATTCTGCATGTACCTGCGCCGCAGAGATATACACCGGAGGTTAGGAGGTCGGACTGCGAGTTTAATGTTCCGAGCTGCGAGAGCGGAGGTTCTGCATGTACCTGCGCCGCAGAGATATACACCGGAGGTTAGGAGGTCGGGGACTGCGAGTTTAATGTTCCGAGCTGCGAGCGCGGAGATTCTGCATGTACCTGCGCCGCAGAGATATACACCGGAGGTTAGGAGGTCGGACTGCGAGTTTAATGTTCCGAGCTGCGAGAGCGGAGATTCTGCATGTACCTGCGCCGCAGAGATATACACCGGAGGTTAGGAGGTCGGGCTGCGAGTTTAATGTTCCGAGCTGCGAGCGCGGAGATTCTGCATGTACCTGCGCCGCAGAGATATACACCGGAGGTTAGGAGGTCGGACTGCGAGTTTAATGTTCCGAGCTGCGAGCGCGGAGATTCTGCATGTACCTGCGCCGCAGAGATATACACCGGAGGTTAGGAGGTTGGACTGCGAGTTTAATGTTCCGAGCTGCGAGCGCGGAGATTCTGCATGTACCTGCGCCGCAGAGATATACACCGGAGGTTAGGAGGTCGGACTGCGAGTTTAATGTTCCGAGCTGCGAGCGCGGAGATTCTGCATGTACCTGCGCCGCAGAGATATACACCGGAGGTTACCTTGTGATGAATCACTCCAAATATCGGGGACATGTTAATATCAAGGTATAAAGAAGGAAAAAAAAACAATCACATCCACATAAGAAATTTAAATTAAAAAAACCAACAGCAATACCAAGCTACAAATGCCCCCCAAATATTGGCATAATAATGTATTAATCTTTACCCTAAAGTGGTACAGATTAATATATTATCAGTCAATGTGCCTCCCCCAAAAAAATCAAGAAACACATCCAATGAAGAAACCTGTAAAAAGAGAAATTTACAAACATTGAATATGTTACTTACCATTAGAAGCGGTGGCCCTCCCACTCCCGGGGTAACAGGAAGCTCACGTACCTTGAAGGCCTCCAACAGCATCCGATACCATCGCCATGAAGATCCGGCTCAGGTACCCCAATCTTTTTTTTTCTTTCTTTAATCACCGTCTTCTATCTTCATCTGTAACCATTTCTTGTTCTTCTTTATCTTCTTTCTTCATCTGTCAATCCAAAATACCCCATGTTAAATCCCAGCCGATGCTGTCTCGTCGGCTTCTTGGGCTCAAATGAGGCGTCACGGCCTTAAATAGGGCTTGTGACGTCACATTTAGCCTCAAAATGGTTAAAAGTCACCTGATTGGCTGTTCAAACCATGTTCCGACTTTATTTTTTTTATTTTTTTACATGACGTCACTTAAAGGTAATGATGCTAGCCAATCAGAATGGTTGTGCTTCATTTGCCTTTAAGATGACTTCACTAAATCCAAGATGGCCGGCGTCACATGGTATTTCAGCCAATCAGAGTGTGGAATTGGTTCCCACGATCTGATTGGCTGAAATACCATGTGACGCCGGCTTCGTCACGTCATCTTAAAGGCAAATGAAGCACAGCCATTCTGATTGGCTGGCATCATTCCCTTTAAGTGACGTCATGTAAAAAATAAAAAATAAAGTCGGAACATGGTTTGAACAGCCAATCAGGTGGCTGTTAACCATTTTGAGGCTAAATGTGATGTCACAAGCCCTATTTAAGGCCGTGACGCCTCATTTGAGCCCAAGAAGCCGACGAGACAGCATCGGCTGGGATTTAACATGGGGTATTTTGGATTGACAGATGAAGAAAGAAGATAAAGAAGAACAAGAAATGGTTACAGATGAAGATAGAAGAAGGAGATTAAAGAAAGAAAAAAGAAGTTTGGGGTACCTGAGCCGGATCTTCATGGCGGATGGCATCGGATGCTGTTGGAGGCCTTCAAGGTACGTGAGCTTCCTGTTACCCCGGGAGTGGGAGGGCCACCGCTTCTAATGGTAAGTAACATATTCAATGTTTGTAAATGTCTCTTTTTACAGGTTTCTTCATTGGGTGTGTTTTTTTATTTTTTGGGGGAGGCACATTGACTGATAATATATTAATCTGTACCTCTTTAGGGTACAGATTAATACATTATTATTACAATATTTGGGGACATTTGTGGCTTGGTATTGCTGTTGGTTTTTTTAATGCCAGTTTCTTATGTGGATGTGATTGTTTTTTTTTTTTCCTGCTTAATGCTAATAAAATGTTTGCGATTGGTGTTCGTTTGTAGTTAATGTTGTATTATGTTAGCTAATGTGTTTTATGTTTACTTCAGAGATTGTTTGAATGTATTTCTTCGTTTTTTAATGTTTACATTCATTACTGTTGTAGTAATTCATTGGTTTGATTGGTTAGTGTTACTATTCATTTTCAGTTGGTTTAGGAATTAATTGGTTTCATTGGTTAATGGTTTAATTAATTCATTGTTGATGTTGTTACTGCTTGTATTCATTGGATTAGCTGGCTACTGTTTTTATTTACTTTATTTAGGTATGCTAATGCAGTGTTTAATAATGGGCAAATAATCTATTATCCATATCTGGATAATAGTAATTTTGCACATTATTGTACTGTATGTGTTAGAGCGGAGTGGGGGGGGGGGGTCGTGTATTGATGTTTGTTAAATCTTTTTTTAATATACATGTGTTTCACAGTGTAGATGAGCAGGGGGTCTCCGGAGCTGAACAGCATTGGTTTCAGGTCTGAGGACCCCCTACTTCAGGAGATACAGGCCTGGTTATGGGGTGCCAGTATCCCCCACACTTTCAAGCGTCCGCGTCACGTGACTGGGACATTGAAATTCTGCAGGGTATACCGGCACCCCATAACGGGGCTTGTATCTCCTGAAGTAGGGGGTCCTCAGACCTGAAACCAATGCTGTTCAGCTCCGGAGACCCCCTGCTCATGTACACTATTATTCAAATGTATGTATTTAGTATACGATCGCCTGTAACAGCCTTGCATGGAGATACAGAATCTCCATGCAAATGTTACATGCGGCTTTTTTTTCTAGCAGCTAGCGTACGGGGAGTTTAAGAACGCTAGCAGGGAAAAGCTTGCACGTATGATAAGCCAGTTTTTGGCCCGGCTGAGAGAAAATGGCCTCAAGGCCTTAGTGAATCGCGTCTCCGGCTTCCCTTTGTATCGGACGTGATTTTTGATTTCAAACAGACGCAAAAGCACGGAGCTTAGTGCATAGCCCCCTAAGTTCGCTAATTAAAGTCTCTTATTTTATTAGATTGTTGGCAAGATGCAGCAAATGCCTCCGGATCTGCCGAAACGCCGACACTATAATGTGTTATAGCAAAGGATTTGGTTTTGTGACATCCTCGGAGATGGATACATTGTAGCTCAGGACAATGTGATGAATTAATGTCTCCTCACTTTTCAAGGCTCTACATTACTCAGTCCCACTATACATCTCTCATTGTGGGGCCCTTGCAGAGAGCAGCGCTAGAATAAATTGGAGAGTTTAAGAAAAAGTAGCTTTAATGGAGAGTTTTATTCTCCATATGCAGAAATGGGCGAAGTCCGCTATTTTTAGCATTACTGCATGTGGAGAATTGTAAATGAGGAGATGCGCGCAGCTGAAAGGGAGAAAAAAAATCGCGCATTTTTTTTCCCCCCTATAGCCGGCGAGCTCCTGCTTCTTGCCAACTTTAGTTGGCGGAGAAAATTGGAGAAAATCGCGCCAAAAACAGCCGCTAGATGGCGAGCGCGCCTTTCTGAATTCGGATATTTTTCAGACTGGCGAGAATGTAGTTTCTCGCCAGCCGCGCGGCGAGATTTTCAAATAGAAAAAAAAATGGCGCTTTTTTCCTAACTCGCCATTTTCAGCTGTTTTTAGCGCGATTTTCTCCGGAAAATGGCGAGATTGCAAATAGCGCTGCTCTCTGCATGAGGCCCTAAATCCCCCTCCTCCTGGTCAAGGCAGTCTCCTTTCTAGCCCACTTGACTCGACTGTTCTATTATGGGCCAGACCCCTATTCCAGTCACTGCCCCCCACCCCTCAAACTCCGTCCCCCCCGTATCCACTTAGCAGCCTCTAATCTCACCTGGAAATGCGCCGCGTGTTTGGAGCATCTCAGTAGATATTATTAATGACTACAATGTCGCGTGCACACGGAAAAGACCCGCGCGGACCGCGACGCTCTCGGCTGCGTGCAGCGTGCTCCGTCTCAGCCGCCAGACATGCCTCTTAGATTGTAAGCTCTGCGGGGCATTGATTCCTTCCTCCAAATGTTCTTTTATGTATCACAACGGTCACGAGGAAGAAGCCTCGTTATTTTATGGAAACTAATACGGTTTCTTCCTTTATTAACCACTTTAAATGTGTCGCGGACGCACTGGGCAGGACGGAAATGCGCGTTTCTGAATATTATCATTATTACTGTAGCTGCCTTATTATTATTATTATTATTATTATTATTATTATTATTATTATTATTATTATGTTTCAGAATATTCGATCTAAGGTCGAGCTGACCGTTTCGGACAGTCCCGATGACCTGAGCCTCAGTTTTTCGGCCACGTGCCAGGACGGTTCGTCTTATCCTGGAGTTAAGAAGTGCGCGGGTCTGAAGATCGGCGACACGGTGAGTTTCCATGTGCGCGGGGCGGTTTAAATGATGATGTCTCTGGGTTATGATCCAAACACAACATCCCTTTATTTTCTTGTTCTCCTCCTGGATATATTGATGATATATTGATATATTGATATATTGATGTTAGAACTATTTTCAGATTTCCTAAACACGGCTTCCCAGACGCGCGGAGCGGCGGTAGGTGCCGTTACTTCCAATCCCTTTACACCAGCCCCATGCGGAGTTCCAGGAACCCCAATCTAAAAAGAAACAGAACAAATAACAAAGTATCCGTCTTTCGTTACAAATAAAGCTGAGCTGATAGAAATGAAAGCCTTTGGTGCCCTATACAGCCTTCTATAAGTCAGTGACCCTATAACGGATGTCTATTAACTAGTATAAATCTGTAGGACATGGGCAGCCAACTCCAATTCTCCAGGGCCACCAACAGAACAGGTTTTCAGGATATCCCTGTCTCAGTCTTCGATTGAGCCACCTGTGCTGATGCAGGGATATCCTGAAAACCTGACCTGTTGGTGGCCCTTGAGTACTGGTGTTGGCTGCCCCTGGTGTAAGCGTTAGATAAAAGAAATACTTTACACAAATATATAATCTGTAATCAGCGACGGTCCTTGTGATGTGTTTCTCGTGCACGGATACCCTGCCATACAGAGGGAGCCCTGTGAGAGCTCTGCAGCTTTAAATCTCTCTCCCAACCTGCGGGCGTCCTGGCTGGCTCTGCTGAGTCAGACGAGATGTCATCCCGGGTTATTAAAGGGCCCGGTCTGGCAGGCGCATGGGAAGTGTTCCTTCACAGCCTTAAAGGGGCAGCGCGGGTCCCACCCCGGGTTATTAAAGGGGCAGCGCGGGTCCCACCCCGGGTTATTAAAGGGGCAGCGCGGGTCCCACCCCGAGACAAACATTTTTACAGTCGCAAAATCTGCATCAGAATACCTGCGCAATGTTACTGCCACTTTGCTACAATTAAACACTGCGCAGCCCAGAGTGTGACTGAGTATATGCAGATATAATGGCTGCGTAGTTAAAGGGTTTAACGTTGCTATAGCAGGTTCATTCCAAATACAACTTTTGCCGCCAGTATTGTATTTGCAAAAATATGAAAGCTGTCAGCCATGCGACGCCTTGCGTAATGTTCCTAATGGATTTATTTACATCGTTTAGCAATATGCTTATTAGCTTTTCAAATGTAGGCCCCAAAAAGCTGAACAGCACAGTGACCTGCAAGGTGTTTGTTACAATATTCACGCCCCCTGCGCTCACGTGCAGCGCAGACAGCGGGCGCAGCCTCAGGTGTTTGTTACAATATTCACGCCCCCGTCACTCCCCCCCTGCGCTCACGTGCAGCGCAGACAGCCGGCCGCAGCCTCAGGTGTTTGTTACAATATTCACGCCCCCGTCACTCCCCCCTGCGCTCACGTGCAGCGCAGACAGCGGCCGCAGCCTCAGGTGTTTGTTACAATATTCACGCCCCCGTCACTCCCCCCCCTGCGCTCACGTGCAGCGCAGACAGCGGGCCGCAGCCTCAGGTGTTTGTTACAATATTCACGCCCCCGTCACTCCCCCCCCTGCGCTCACGTGCAGCGCAGACAGCGGCCGCAGCCTCAGGTGTTTGTTACAATATTAACGCCCCCCGTCACTCCCCCCCCTGCGCTCACGTGCAGCGCAGACAGCGGGCGCAGCCTCAGGTGTTTGTTACAATATTCACGCCCCCGTCACCCCCCCCCCTGCGCTCACGTGCAGCGCAGACAGCGGGCGCAGCCTCAGGTGTTTGTTACAATATTAACGCCCCCGTCACCCCCCCCCCCTGCGCTCACGTGCAGCGCAGACAGCGGGCGCAGCCTCAGGTGTTTGTTACAATATTCACGCCCCCGTCACTCCCCCCCCTGCGCTCACGTGCAGCGCAGACAGCGGGCGCAGCCTCAGGTGTTTGTTACAATATTCACGCCCCCGTCACTCCCCCCCCCTGCGCTCACGTGCAGCGCAGACAGCGCGCCGCAGCCTCAGGTGTTTGTTACAATATTCACGCCCCCGTCACTCCCCCCCCTGCGCTCACGTGCAGCGCAGACAGCGGGCGCAGCCTCAGGTGTTTGTTACAATATTCACGCCCCCGTCACCCCCCCCCCCTGCGCTCACGTGCAGCGCAGACAGCGGGCGCAGCCTCAGGTGTTTGTTACAATATTAACGCCCCCGTCACCCCCCCCCCCCCCTGCGCTCACGTGCAGCGCAGACAGCGGGCCGCAGCCTCAGGTGTTTGTTACGTTATTAACCCCCCCGTCACTCCCCCCCCCTGCGCTCACGTGCAGCGCAGACAGCGGGCGCAGCCTCAGGTGTTTGTTACAATATTCACGCCCCCGTCACTCCCCCCCCTGCGCTCACGTGCAGCGCAGACAGCGCGCCGCAGCCTCAGGTGTTTGTTACAATATTCACGCCCCCGTCACTCCCCCCCCTGCGCTCACGTGCAGCGCAGACAGCGGCCGCAGCCTCAGGTGTTTGTTACAATATTCACGCCCCCGTCACTCCCCCCCCTGCGCTCACGTGCAGCGCAGACAGCGGGCGCAGCCTCAGGTGTTTGTTACAATATTCACCCGATTTAATATATTCATTTACCTGCGCAATCAAACCGGATGATCTGTTGGCGCTGTAAATACAGGAAACACGGTTTGTGAGAGGTTTGAAACGAAGCGAGTCCTTATATAATATATTTCCCCGGAATAAATTCAGGGTTCTTCTTATAACCGCGTTCTAAAAGTGAACCTTACGTTGAAACGTCGCGGTAATAAGGTCTCCGCGGCCAAACTCGGACGCTCAGCTTTCCAGCGAGCGCTGAAGATCAGCGTTTCTGTAACTTTGGGTTTTCTGTCTTATTAATTAATGACTTGTTCTTTACATTATTCTTGTAGTTGATTCATGTTTTATTAAAGAGAACATGAAATTATTGCAAGAATAATCTACAGAACAAGAGATTACTAGCAATATACGAGGAGGAGGAGGAGGAGATGCAGGAGATGCAGATGCAGGTGATGCAGATGCAGGAGATGCAGATGCAGGAGATGCAGATGCAGGAGATGCAGATGCAGGAGGTGCAGATGCAGGAGATGCAGATGCAGGAGATGCAGATGCAGGAGATGCAGATGCAGGAGGTGCAGATGCAGGAGGTGCAGATGCAGGAGGTGCAGATGCAGGAGATGCAGATGCAGGAGATGCAGATGCAGGAGATGCAGATGCAGGAGATGCAGATGCAGGAGATGCAGGTCTGGCGATCTCCACGTTACAAGTTTAGATTAGTGAATGGGGGTTATTATAATACCCGGTATCGCCCGCTCCCCTCTCTGACTCAGTCAGTTCCATCTCACATGTTCTAGTCTACACGTGTGAGCTGAGCAGTCATGGTTTTTAACCCCTTAAATGCCGGAGGAGCCTGAAGCACACAATGCAGAATCGGTAGCAAAGCTCAAACTAACAAGTCGCCAAGGACCGTATAGCTGCCTCTGAATGGGTTTTCTGATTCTGTACTCGCTTGTCCTAGGTATAAGCTGAGTATTACTGCAGGTGACCGTTCACTGTGCTTCTGTCATTACCCAGAATCCCCAGCATGCAGTATTATGTCTGTATGACGTCAGACAACTGCAAAACTGGGGCAAAATCTGTGCTAAAGGATTGCACCAAATGTATCGGGGGAGAAACCCTGGCTGCTTTTAATGGGATTCCTTTTCTTTGATAAATGTGCTGCGGTTTTTTTGCTGGTTTTGTCCCAGTTTCTGCGTTTAGGAGACTTTAGGAAGTAGATCCTGAAATACGTCTGCATTTCTCTGCTGTACCTTGCAGGCTGGAGGGAATTACTCCCCCTCCCCCACATTATTCTGTCAGATTGTGCTCCTCTGCGTCGGACCTCAGTACCACTGCTTTCTTTTCTCTGCTGCTTTACATGCTGTGCAATGCGTTGCAGGCCTCTCTGGCTGTGAAGGGGTTAAACTGACGCACCGCTCTTCCCGCGCAGGTTTCCTTTGAGGTTTCGGCTGAGACGCGGAGCTGCCCCCCTCCGGGCACGGAGCACACCTTCACCATCAGGCCGGTGGGTTTCCGGGACACGCTGGAGGTGACGGTGACTTATAACTGCACCTGCAGCTGCTCCCGGGGGATGGAGACCGCCAGCGGCAAGTGCGGCGGTAACGGGACCTACACCTGCGGCCTGTGCGACTGCGATGGCGGCTTCTTGGGTGCCAGGTGTGAGTGCGGCGAGGAGGAGGGCGGCAGCGAGGTGTCCCAGAACGCCTGCCGCGAGGAGGAGGGCAGAACCGTGTGCAGCGGGCGCGGGGGGTGCAGCTGCGGCCTGTGCCTGTGCTACGAGAGCGAGTTCGGGAGGATCAGCGGATCGTACTGCGAGTGCGACGACTTCTCGTGCGCCAGGTACAAGGGCGTGCTGTGCTCAGGTGAGTCAGGGAGCGTAATCCTCCTCAGCGCTGGGAGACGCCCGTGTTCTGGGCCAGAACTGTGGGAAAGAATGATGTTTCTGCCTGTGACACGGATTTCAGTTCAGAAATTTGGGGGGGTCGGGGGGGGAACCTCACTGCCGTTTGGGAGAAACATGAGGAGAATGTACGAGATATTGGGCTGCCTGCACACACTGAGGGGCAGTTTGATGCCTTATTAAGCATGTGTTCCCCCCACACGCTCGGGACACTATACTGCCTTGGATCGGTCACACAGTTTTGTTAGCGATAATCCGATGAGGCAATAAGATTTATCTCCTCTCCCCCCCTCCCCTCTGCCCCATCCCTCTCCCCTCCCCCCTCTTCCCCCTCCTCTCCCCCCTCCTCTCCCCCCTCCTCTCCCCCTTCCCCCCTCCCGTCCCCCCCACCCCCCCTCCTCTCCCCCCCACCCCCCCTCCTCTCCCCCCCACCCCCCCTCCTATCCCCTCCCCCTCTCCCCCTCCTCTCCCCCTTCCCCCATCCTGTCCCCCCCACCCCCCCTCCTCTCCCCCCCCAACCCCTCTCTCCTCCCCCCCCCTCCCCCCTCCTCTCCCTCTCTCCTCCTCTCCCCCCTTCCCCCCCTCCTCTCCCCCCCTCCCCCCTCCTCTCCCCCTGTCCCCCCTCCCCTCTCCCCCTGTCCCCCCCTCCTCTCTCCACCCCTCTCTCCCCACCCCTCCCCTCTCCCCCCCTTTCCCCCCTCCGACCTCTCCCCTTTTCTCCCCTTCCCCCCCTCAGACCTGCCCCCCCTCCCTACCTTCCAGAATGTGGGCGTGGCTAAGCCTCTGCTGAGATATTTGTAACAGGTATGGGAAAGGACAGGTACTTTGCAACAACCCAGGCATTAACCCTTTAGGAGCCTTAACCCCTTACCTGCGCATAGTAACCCCAGGGAAGGGTTACACTTGTGTAACACAGCAGGCCCCCTGTTCCCTGCTCAGACTCGCACGCTGCAGTGTACGGAGACACGGTGCGACATCGGATACAAAACAGCACCAGATTTATCACAGAGAAAAGTCCCGTAAGAAGCCGGGAGATGTTTACTGTGATAAATCTGGTGCAGTTTTTTTGCTCCCATTTTGCCGCAGGGCGACCGTGGCACATTTCTCTGCGTAGCCTCACGGACCCGTCACTGCGCCATTATTTCCGTTCCAGGTTAGTTTTTGTTCCTGAGACCCGAGTTGTTTTGCCGCCGGACTTCTGTTTACTGAATGTTTGACGCCACCAGAATGACCCACTCTGTCCCTGACCGCGTCCCTCCCACGCCATGTGTTTGTGTCTCGGAGAGACTTCTTTATAAACTGCCCCCGGTTACATTCTTGTCTCTTGGCTCAGGACACAGATTCCCAGAATACCACGTACTGACGGAAACAAGTCCCCCCCAGGAGGGGGTTATACCAGAGCATGGTGCCACGTCCAGGAGGGGGTTATACCAGAGCATGGTGCCACGTCCAGGAGGGGGTTATACCAGAGCATGGTGCCACGTCCAGGAGGGGGTTATACCAGAGCGTGGTGCCACGTCCAGGAGGGGGTTATACCAGAGCGTGGTGCCACGTCCAGGAGGGGGTTATACCAGAGCGTGGTGCCACGTCCAGGAGGGGGTTATACCAGAGCGTGGTGCCACGTCCAGGAGGGGGTTATACCAGAGCATGGTGCCACGTCCGGGAGGGGGTTATACCAGAGCATGGTGCCACGTCCGGGAGGGGGTTATACCAGAGCATGGTGCCACGTCAAGGAGGGGGTTATACCAGAGCGTGATGCCACGTCCAGGAGGGGGTTATACCAGAGCATGGTGCCACGTCCAGGAGGGGGTTATACCAGAGCATGGTGCCACGTCCAGGAGGGGGTTATACCAGAGCGTGGTGCCACGTCCAGGAGGGGGTTATACCAGAGCGTGGTGCCACGTCCAGGAGGGGGTTATACCAGAGCGTGGTGCCACGTCCAGGAGGGGGTTATACCAGAGCATGGTGCCACGTCCGGGAGGGGGTTATACCAGAGCATGGTGCCACGTCCGGGAGGGGGTTATACCAGAGCATGGTGCCACGTCAAGGAGGGGGTTATACCAGAGCGTGATGCCACGTCCAGGAGGGGGTTATACCAGAGCATGGTGCCACGTCCAGGAGGGGGTTATACCAGAGCATGGTGCCACGTCCAGGAGGGGGTTATACCAGAGCATGGTGCCACGTCCAGGAGGGGGTTATACCAGAGCGTGGTGCCACGTCCAGGAGGGGGTTATACCAGAGCGTGGTGCCACGTCCAGGAGGGGGTTATACCAGAGCGTGGTGCCACGTCCAGGAGGGGGTTATACCAGAGCATGGTGCCACGTCCAGGAGGGGGCTATACCAGAGCGTGGTGCCACGTCCAGGGGGGGGGCTATACCAGAGCGTGGTGCCACGTCCAGGAGGGGGTTATACCAGAGCGTGATGCCACGGACAGGAGGGGGTTATACCAGAGCATGGTGCTACGTCCAGGAGGGGGTTATACCAGAGCGTGATGCCACGGACAGGAGGGGGTTATACCAGAGCGTGATGCCACGGACAGGAGGGGGTTATACCAGAGCGTGGTGCTACGTCCAGGAGGGGGTTATACCAGAGCGTGATGCCACGGACAGGAGGGGGTTATACCAGAGCGTGGGGCCACGTCCAGGAGGGGGTTATACCAGAGCGTGGTGCCACGTCCAGGAGGGGGCTATACCAGAGTGTGGTGCCACGTCCAGGAGGGGGTTATACCAGAGCGTGATGCCGGGGGCAGGCGGGGGTTATACCAAAGCGTGATGCCACGGCCAGGAGGGGGTTATACCAGAGCATGGTGCCACGTCCAGGAGGCGGTTATACCAGAGCATGGTGCCACGTCCAGGAGGCGGTTATACCAGAGCGTGATGCCACGTCCAGGAGGCGGTTATACCAGAGCATGGTGCCACGTCCAGGAGGCGGTTATACCAGAGCGTGATGCCGGGGGCAGTTTTTGTTTATAAGGCTCGTTCACTAATGCTAAAAAGAGAAATTTACAATTACATTCACTTTATTTTTGTTTAAGGTAAATGCTGAGAAGCCACGCAGGAAAAACGTCTCTATATAGTCACTTTCTGTGGTTGCATTTAAAGGAACAAACCCCTACATGTGATTCTTTTTTAATTGAAATAAATCACGTCTGTAGTATTAGATAATACTTACTACCGTTTTTAATTGTAAAATTCAACTCTTAATGTCATTTTTATTAGTTTTAATACACTGAGCATCCTTTGTGTTCTATAAAAGGTTTATCCACCTCCCCAGCAGTGCAAGATCTGTGCAACACTTTCCTGTTTGTGATCATTTGTTGCCAATGTTCCCAGCAGTTTGAGCTGCAGATTGTAACAATAGACAATGTTACCTTCGTAATATAAGAATACATTGTAGCTGCTGAGTTACACTGACTGAAGGATTGATTTGAAACTGAAAGGCGGCCATTTAGTGAACCCCGGGAAACAGGATTTTGCTGATCGATCACGGGAGAACGAATCGATCATCAGCTTAGGTAATTAGTTTAAAATAAAGGTAATCAGAGGTGCGCATATTAAAACATTTTTTTTATTTATTTTGCCGCTGCTTGGCTTGCCTCTTTAACATGGCGTCTTTCCACGAGTTAATCTGTTGTCACACGGCTGTGTGTTTGTGTAAAGGTCAGGGCTGTGTTTGCCACAATTAGTGTTTCAGGGCCACATCTGTATCAATACAACCAGCTGATTAAAGTGCTTTATAACACAGATTTGGTGGGACGGGCCCTGTGCCAGTAAAGCAAATACTTCCAAATAAACATCAGTGTTGGGAAGAAGTAATATAATACTCTCACTGACTGCAGAATGGCGTAACCCCTTCATTATCAGAGAGGCGGCAGCACATTGCAAGCTATGTAATAAAACGCATTGTTCTTGTCTCTGCTAATGGGCCAAAGGGTGTTTTACAGAATAGCATGGCTTAGTAGAAATTGGCCACGTTCCTTTTTCGGGGGGGAAAAGGACAAGCGATGGTGATGGGGATTTTTCTATCCGCAGCGATGTTTGTTTTAGTGGAAGTTCAGACTTCACGATCTCTGGGATTATTTATTTTGAAACGATTCAGAGAACGTCTGGTGTTTATGTTCTGGGAGTCGGAGGTGTGAGTCCTGTTACATCCCTGGGGACGCCCATGGTGAGCCGGGATTCGGGGTGTGTGCGCGGACGACGACGACGCCAGCATGTCCTGTTTATTGGGTCTGTTCCAATTTGCTGTATGTAAACGGCCGCCGTGACCGACTCTACTTGGAGAAGTAATGTACAGCTCTCCTCTTCCTCCAACATCCATAGGAGGCGTTCTGGGAACACGGAGTGTGGCAGAGAACAGGCTCAGGGGAGGGAAAGCGGTGACAAGTATCTGGGTGCGGAGGGGTAAAGCGGTGACAAGTATCGGTGCGGAGGAGTAAAGCGGTGACAAGTATCTGGGTGCGGAGGGGTAAAGCGGTGACAAGTATCTGGGTGCGGAGGGGTAAAGCGGTGACAAGTATCGGTGCGGAGGGGTAAAGCGGTGACCAGTATCGGTGCGGAGGGGTAAAGCGGTGACAAGTATCTGGGTGCGGAGGGGTAAAGTGGTGACAAGTATCGGTGCGGAGGGGTACAGCGGTGACGAGTATCTGGGTGCGGAGGGGAGAGAGTTCAAACATCCAGCTCCACTTGGCTCAGTTGGGAAGTGTTTCTTGCGTGCCAGACTCTGGCTCCAGATGTTCGGATACATAATGTCACCGTTTATTCATTACGCGGCAAGAAGGAAAACAACTGCCGTGCCGATACATCCCGCCAGTAACCCTTCCCTGCCGGGAGGGGCCGGGGCCCCAGATTTCGGTAAAGCTGGTTAATAAAAACATCTCCAGGGCAAGGAAGTAATAAGAAGCCCCCAGACTCTCGAGATCGGGGGCAATTCAACATTGTCATTCTGTTGATTTGAATGTGGGGTTTTATTTGGGGAATAGACGATTCGCCCTCACACTGGGGATTCACGGGTAACAGGTAACAGACATGGACATGAATCGCAATTAATGACAATCGGACTACAATACCCGTTATCAGAGTTTTGTGAGAGGAGTGGAGGAGTCGTAATGTAATGTGGGCAAAAAAGCCATAAAATAGGCAACCCACTCAAGTACAGCTGTTTATACCCCTGTGGATATGAGTTTGGACATTTATGACGTAATAACAAGCAATGCAACTTTGAGATAAGCTCTTGCTGTTAGTGGTCCGACTATAATATTATTATTCTAATTATTATTAGCTGTGGTCCCTGGCATTGTTCCGTCACCACCCCGTTCCCACAGGCACGGCACACGGCTCGGTGACGGAATAATGCCAAGTAACCAGTCACCACCATGTGGCACATATCAGGATCCTATTCAGGGACTAAAAATAGAGCATCGAAAGCAGCCAGTTCTCCCAGACGCCCCAGGGGAATTCTGGGAAACCTGAGTCACACGCGCGGTGTTTGTGCAGAGACTGCTTCAATGTAACACCTAACGCAACGGGCGTGGCCAGAGGAATCGCATTAACCCCTTCACTGCCGGCTGATATTGCAGTCCAGCTCACCGGGAAATCTTCCCGTGGTTTTCTACTTAAAATAATGATTACTTTATAAATGGCGTGGTTATGGTTTTTAGGAACTGGTCCCTGAGACGTGGAATTACTGCAGCATTCAGGCCCCGTTGGGTACGTGGCCCCGTTGGGTACGTGGCCCCGGGTAATGTATACGATGTCTGTGCCCTGCGCATCCTAATCTAAACATTTGAGGAGTATTTTTACTCCAAGTAGATTAATATATATATTACACATACATACACACGTGGAGAGCGTGGCTCCACGTGGTACAGACCACGCACTTGCAGCCCCCGAGGGGGCACAGCGACCAGTCACTGGCTCTGCTCGCCGAGATCACGCCTGTACATGCATTGATGTGACCTGTGTCTGTACTTGTATTCTTCATTATCAGACGGGAGCTGAATACTAAACTACAAAGAGAAGAGCGGGGGCGGTGGCTTTTACTTGCATCCTCTGATGCTGCCGAGCGGGACGGGACAGTGTGGACGTTTGCTGATTGTGGGGATCACTTCGGGGTTCGCACTCCAGTTCCGGGGGTCTCGTTTATATAACACATACTCAGTATTCCAGCTGCAGCCTGGGGGGGGGGGATTTGTCTTCCCCCTAATTGTAGATGTTTGTTCCTCTGTTTGTTCCTCGGAAGGATAATTACAGGAACACGTTCTGCGTTGCTGGTGCGTGTTTAAAGGTGCTGTGCAAACGGTTAAATGACACCTCTGGCCATGCCTGACAGCCAGAGTAACGTCACATCTCTGTGACCCCGAGTAACATCACACCTCTGTGACCCCACAAACAGTCGTTACGCTGAATATATTCTTGTGTCCTCTATCCAGGAGAGAGACGCAGTTCGATGTGTAGGAGAGAATGCTAATATAACGTTTATTAACCCCTAAACTGCCAGGCGGGCCTGGAGTGCGTACCTGTCCTCTGGCAGCGAAGAGGTTAACATCCATTATTCTCTTGCACTGGAAAGTGTTGCTGGTCTTTGGCGCAGGAGGAGGCGATGTATCAATCAGCGGATGCTAAACTGGGGCATTAAAACCGCCTTAATGTATTCCGGAAAAAATGACATTTCTTTCCGCTGTAAAACATGTACGTTGCCATTTGCAGGATTTTTGGCACCCGTTTTGCAGCTGGAAGACTTAGATACATAACCCTGGGGCTGGAGGAGAGGTACGGCCCTGACCCTGAACACAATGACACGTGTCCTTGGGCAGGTCACTTTATCCCCCTGTGCGTCAGGCACCACAATTAGATTGTAAGTTCTGCGGGGCAGGTACTTGTGATGCCTACAGAATTCTATGTACAGCGCTGTGTACACGGTCAGCGCTGTATAAGAAAAATATATTATTATACGGTTAACTCGTTTGGGCCATTAACCCCTTAACTCAGTAGTATTCTGCAAGGGGGCTACACTCTCCCCTATCGAATATGAACAGCCTTCAAATCTCCGACCGAGAGTAAGATTAGAACACTCCGCTGTTTATACGCAGCGCAGGATAACGGTCACATGCTGCGTCCTCTGCGCAGGATAACGGTCACATGCTGCGTCCTCTGCGCATAACATCAGCGCAGTATTAGGCGCGGTGTAATATACCTACACATTCAGCAGGTACAAACCATACCCTCTCTAGGCACACGTATAATATACTATACGTGGCTGCATACGGGGATATATTTATCCCTGAACCCAATGCTGGTCACTCTAGCATAATACAGTATAAATAGGGTGACCAGACATCCCGGTGTGGTCAGGACAATCCCGTTTTTTTGTTTGTCCCGGTATCCCCAAATGTCTCTAAATGTCCCGGTTTTCTCAGAGCTTGCCGTCTGGCGCATGCGCGATCGGACCTTGCCGGCTGGCGCATACGCGATCGGACCTTGCCGGCTGGCGCATGCGGGATCGGAGCTTGCCGGCTGGCGCATGCGGGATCGGAGCTTGCCGGCTGGCGCATGCTGGATCGGAGCTCTCCAGCTGGCGCATGCGCGATCGGAGCTGTCCAGCTGGCGCATGCGGGATTGGAGCTTGCCGGCCACGCATACGCGATCATTGCTCTCCGGCTGGCGCATGCGGGATCAGAGCTCTCCAGCTGGTGCATGCGGGATCGGAGCTCTCCAGCTGGCGCATGCGCGATCGGAGCTTGCCGGCTGGCGCATGCGCGATCGGAGCTTGCCGGCTGGCGCATACGGGATCGGAGCTCTCCGGCTGGCGCATGCGCAATCGGAGCTCTCCAGCTGGCACATGCGGGATCGGAGCTCTACGGCTGACGCATGCGCGATCGGAGCTTGCTGGCTGGCACATGCGCGATCGGAGCTCTCCGGCTGGCACATGTGGGATCGGAGCTCTACGGCTGACGCATGCGCAATCGGAGCTCTCCAGCTGGCGCATGCGGGATCGGAGCTCTACGGCTGACGCATGCGCGATCGGAGCTTGCCGGCTGGCGCATGCGCGATCGGAGCTTGCCGGCTGGCGCATACGCGATCGGAGCTCTCCGGCTGGCGCATACGCGATCGGAGCTCTCCAGCTGGCGCATACGCGATCGGAGCTCCCCGGCTGGCGCATACGCGATCGGAGCTCCCCAGCTGGCGCATACGCGATCGGAGCTCTCCGGCTGGCGCATGCGGGGTCGGAGCTCTCCGGCTGGTGCATGCGCGATCGGAGCTCTCCGGCTGGCGCATGCGCGACCGGAGCTCTCCAGCTGGCGCATGCGGGATCGGAGATCTCCAGCTGGTGCATACGCGATCGGAGCTCCCCGGCTGGCGCATGCGGGATCGGAGCTCTCCGGCTGGTGCATGCGCGATCGGAGCTCTCCGGCTGGCGCATGCGCGATCGGAGCTCTCCAGCTGGCGCATGCGGGATCGGAGCTCTCCAGCTGGCGCATGCGGGATCGGAGCTCTCCAGCTGGCTCATGCGCGATCGGAGCTCTCCAGCTGGCGCATGCGGGATCGGAGATCTCCAGCTGGCGCATGCGGGATCGGAGCTCTCCAGCTGGCGCATGCGCGATCGGAGCTCCCCGGCTGGCACATGTCTGCCTGGCAAACACTGAGCACCGCCAAGCGGATGCACAGTCTGCGCTCGCTGACCAGCAAGCTCCGATCGTACATGCGTGGCCGGCAAGCTCCAATTACACATGCGCAGTCAGCGTTCTCTGTTCGCGCATGCGCTGTTTGCGCTCGCCCTTCGCGCATGCGAATATGGTCACCCTAAATATAAATAACATATTTACAGACCCAATATAACGCGTCAGATACAATATACACATGTGAGCACAGGGGCAGTGCCATGCGAGGGCTAAAGTGCGGGCAGCAGAACCCGGGTGTTACCTTATGGCAGGGGGCACTGACCTCTATATCAGAGGGGCTTACTTCACCAGTAAGGGTCAGGAGCGGGTTTCCTACACACACACCCCCCGCCCCCCCCCCTTTCTGTCGGGCACTTCCACAAAATGGACCCTCTTAAACCCTGTACTGTCCACATATTCAACCCGATCTTTATAGATACTGTGGCCAGACCGGCATTAGTTGGCTACGTGGTTTTCCGTTGTGGTAATGGTGGCGTGTCCATGACGGGTAGTAAAGTATTTCACAGAGTTCTCAATCCCCCGGCCCCGGCCCCTGTCTCCAATATCCCCGGCCCTTATCCGCCGGCCCCGGCCCCTGTCTCCAATATCCCCGGCCCTTATCCCCGGTCCCTGTCTCCAATATCCCCGGCCCTTATCCCCGGCCCCTGTCTCCAATATCCGCCGGCCCCTGTCTCCAATATCCCCGGCCCTTATCCCCGGTCCCTGTCTCCAATATCCCCGGCCCTTATCCCCCGGCCCCTGTCTCCAATATCCCCGGCCCTTATCCCCCGGCCCCTGTCTCCAATATCCCTGGCCCTTATCCCCCGGCCCCGGCCCCTGTCTCCAATATCCCCGGGCCTTCTGGGACATAAGAATATTCTAATATTGGCGCACCACAATTCCATTCTTGGGGGGAAATGTTTGCACGGCCGTCTCGATCACTTCTGCAAAGTATTTGTCACGAACGTAGGACCCGCGTTCCCTGCTGGACTCTTCTGCAATGTAACCACCTCGGACATTGCCAGGTCTGTGCACCAAGAGTTAACGTTTCCAAACAATCTCTAATACTTGCATTGTGCCACCGAACTTCACTGGCGGGGAACAGAAATCCCTTTCACTTGGGAAGAACTTTCTTTGTCGGGGATTTTGGGCCCAATATAACTCAGCAAAACTCTTCTAGCCCAATACTTTCCCAATCCAGTGTGTAGCGCATGTCCCACTGGCGAGGATCTTCTCGCTCGCAGCACAGAACGTCCCACTGGCGAGGATCTTCTCGCGCGTAGCACAGAACGTCCCACTGGCGAGGATCTTCTCGCTCGTAGCACAGAACGTCCCACTGGCGAGGATCTTCTCCCTCGCAGCACAGAACGTCCCACTGGCGAGGATCTTCTCCCTCGCAGCACAGAACGTCCCACTGGCGAGAATCTTCTCGCTCGCAGCACAGAACGTCCCACTGGCGAGGATCTTCTCCCTCGCAGCACAGAACGTCCCACTGGCGAGGATCTTCTCCCTCGCAGCACAGAACGTCCCACTGGCGAGGATCTTCTCCCTCGCAGCACAGAACGTCCCACTGGCGAGGATCTTCTCGCTCGCAGCACAGAACGTCCCACTGGCGAGGATCTTCTCCCTCGCAGCACAGAACGTCCCACTGGCGAGGATCTTCTCGCTCGTAGCACAGAACGTCCCACTGGCGAGGATCTCGCAGCACAGAACGTCCCACTGGCGAGGATCATCTCCCTCGTAGCACAGAACGTCCCACTGGCAAGGATCTTCCCGCTCGCAGCACAGAACGTCCCACTGGCGAGGATCTTCTCCCTCGTAGCACAGAACGTCCCACTGGCGAGGATCTTCTCCCTCGTAGCACAGAACGTCCCACTGGCGAGGATCTTCTCCCTCGCAGCACAGAACGTCCCACTGGCGAGGATCTTCTCGCTCGTAGCACAGAACGTCCCACTGGCGAGGATCTTCTCGCTCGTAGCACAGAACGTCCCACTGGCGAGGATCTTCTCCCTCGCAGCACAGAACGTCCCACTGGCAAGGATCTTCTCGCTCGTAGCACAGAACGTCCCACTGGCGAGGATCTTCTCGCTCGCAGCACAGAACGTCCCACTGGCGAGGATCTTCTCCCTCGCAGCACAGAACGTCCCACTGGCGAGGATCTTCTCGCTCGTAGCACAGAACGTCCCACTGGCGAGGATCTTCTCGCTCGTAGCACAGAACGTTCCACTGGCGAGGATCTTCTCGCTCGCAGCACAGAACGTCCCACTGGCGAGGATCTTCTCCCTCGCAGCACAGAACGTCCCACTGGCGAGGATCTTCTCGCTCGTAGCACAGAACGTCCCACTGGCGAGGATCTTCTCGCTCGTAGCACAGAACGTCCCACTGGCGAGAATCTTCTCCCTCGCAGCACAGAACGTCCCACTGGCGAGGATCTTCTCACTCGTAGCACAGAACGTCCCACTGGCGAGGATGTTCTCGCTCGTAGCACAGGACGTCCCACTGGCGAGGATCTTCTCCCTCGTAGCACAGAACGTCCCACTGGCGAGGATCTTCTCGCTCGCAGCACAGAACGTCCCACTGGCGAGGATCTTCTCGCTCGTAGCACAGAACGTCCCACTGGCGAGGATCTTCTCGCTCGTAGCACAGAACGTCCCACTGGCGAGGATCTCGCAGCACAGAACGTCCCACTGGCGAGGATCTTCTCCCTCGTAGCAAAGAACGTCCCACTGGCAAGGATCTTCTTGCTCGTAGCACAGAACGTCCCACTGGCAAGGATCTTCTCGCACGTAGCACAGAACGTCCCACTCGCGAGGATCTTCTCGCTCGCAGCACAGAACGTCCCACTGGCGAGGATCTTCTCGCTCGTAGCACAGAACGTCCTACTGGCAAGGATCTTCTCGCTCATAGCACAGAACGTCCCACTGGCGAGGATCTTCTCCCTCGCAGCACAGAACGTCCCACTGGCGAGGATCTTCTCGCTCGTAGCACAGAACGTCCCACTGGCGAGGATCTTCTCGCTCGCAGCACAGAACGTCCCACTGGCGAGGATCTTCTCCCTCACAGCACAGAACGTCCCACTGGTGAGGATCTTCTCGCTCGTAGCACAGAACGTCCCACTGGCGAGGATCTTCTCGCTCGTAGCACAGAACGTCCCACTGGCGAGGATCTTCTCCCTCGCAGCACAGAACGTCCCACTGGCGAGGATCTTCTCACTCGTAGCACAGAACGTCCCACTGGCGAGGATCTTCTCCCTCGCAGCACAAAACGTCCCACTGGCGAGGATCTTCTCGCTCGTAGCACAGGACGTCCCACTGGCGAGGATCTTCTCCCTCGTAGCACAGAACGTCCCACTGGCGAGGATCTTCTCGCTCGCAGCACAGAACGTCCCACTGGCGAGGATCTTCTCGCTCGTAGCACAGACCGTCCCACTGGCGAGGATCTTCTCCCTCGCAGCACAGAACGTCCCACTGGCGAGGATCTACCCGCTCGTAGCACAGAAGGTCCCACTGGCGAGGATCTTCTCCCTCGTAGCACAGAACGTCCCACTGGCGAGGATCTTCTCGCTCGTACTCAGTGCTCTTTCAGTACGGCGCTGCTCCAGTATGCTGCGGCACTCCTCCAGTACGGTGTGGCGCTCCTCCAGTACGGCGTGGCACTCCTCCAGTGCGCCGCTACTCCAGTATGCCACGGCACTCCTCCATAAGGCGTGGCGCTCCTCCAGTATGGTGTGGCGCTCCTCCAGTGCGGCGCTACTCCAGTATGGCGCGGCGCTCCTCCAGTATGGCGCGGCGCTCCTTCAGTATGGCGCGGCGCTCCTTCAGTATGGCGCGGCGCTCCTTCAGTATGGCGCGGCGCTCCTTCAGTATGGCGCGGCGCTCCTTCAGTATGGCGCGGCGCTCCTTCAGTACGGCGCGGCGCTCCTTCCTGTATTCAATGTGATCCTTTCCAGGCGCCGGGGGGCAAATCGGTGCAAATATTCCAGCGACTAAATGAGATTTGTGTATTTCTGTTCTTTGCTTCTCTTTAGATCACATTATACAGAACGTGGTGTAATATGCAGGAGCTGAGATACAGGGCGGCCCCAGTCCTCCGGTCATCCCTGCTCCAGCACAGATGGCTCAGTCTTCGACTGCACCACCTTTGCTGAAGCTGGGGTATCCTTAAAAAGTGGCCTGTTCGTGGCCCTAGATTGAGGATTGGAGTCCACACCCCGCTGCTTTAAAAGGAAACAAAACAAATAGAAAAAAGTGTGAAAATGGAATGAAAATATGTCTTTCCTTTGCAGGCCACGGGGAGTGTGACTGTGGGGAGTGTACGTGCCACGCTGGGTACATCGGAGACAATTGTAACTGTACCACGGAAAACAGCAACTGCCTCTCCGACGAGGGCGAGATCTGCAGCGGAAAAGGAAGCTGTGTGTGTGGCCGGTGCCACTGCATCGAGCCAGGAGCCTTCGGTGAGACCTGCAACAAGTGTCCCACGTGCCCAGATGCCTGCAGAACCAAAAGGTAAATGCCCTACCACGCCTCGCTGATATATACACCCTGCCGGCCCCGCTGATATATACACCCTGCCACGCCTCGCTGATATATACACCCTGCTGGGCCCCCCGCTGATATAAATGCCCTGCCACGCACCGCTGATATATACACCCTGCTGGGCCCCCCGCTGATATAAATGCTCTGCCACGCCTCGCTGATATATACACCCTGCTGGGCCCCCCGCTGATATAAATGCCCTGCCACGCTTCGCTGATATATACACCCTGCTGGGCCCCCCGCTGATATAAATGCTCTGCCACGCCTCACTGATATATACACCCTGCCGGCCCCGCTGATATATACGCCCTGCCACGCACCGCTGATATATACACCCTGCCACCCCCCGCTGATATAAATGCCCTGCCACGCACCGCTGATATATACACCCTGCCGGCCCCGCTGATATATACACCCTGCCACGCCCCGCTGATATAAACGCCCTGCCACGCACCGCTGATATATACACCCTGCCGGCCCCGCTGATATATACGCCCTGCCACGCCCCGCTGATATATACACCCTGCCGGCCCCGCTGATATATACACCCTGCCACCCCCCGCTGATATAAATGCCCTGCCACGCACCGCTGATATATACACCCTGCCGGCCCCGCTGATATATACACCCTGCCACGCCCCGCTGATATAAACGCCCTGCCACGCCCCGCTGATATATACACCCTGCCGGCCCCGCTGATATATACACCCTGCCACGCCCCGCTGATATATACGCCCTGCCACGCACCGCTGATATATACACCCTGCCGGCCCCGCTGATATATACGCCCTGCCACGCACCGCTGATATATACACCCTGCCGGCCCCGCTGATATAAATGCCCTGCCACGCCTCACTGATATATACACCCTGCCGGCCCCGCTGATATAAATGCCCTGCCACGCCCCGCTGATATATACACCCTGCCGGCCCCCCTGATATAAATGCCCTGCCACGCCCCGCTGATATATACACCCTGCCGGCCCCGCTGATATATACACCCTGCCGGCCCCCCTGATATAAATGCCCTGCCACGCCCCGCTGATAAAAATGCCCTGCCACGCCCCCTGATATAAACGCCCTGCCACACCCCCCTGCTATATACGCCCTGCCGATTTGTAAACTCACTGCCACGCCCTGCTTATATAAATGCCCTGCCACACCCCACTGATATATATGCCCTGCTTGGCACACCCTGCAGATATAAACGCCTTGCCTGAACGCGGTGTGACACTGTTCTGTGCGTTGCCTGTACGCCGTGTGACACTGTTCTGAGGGTTGCATGTACGCGGTGTGACGCTTTTCTGTATGTTACATGTACACGGTGTGACGCTGTTCTGTGTGTTGCATGTACGCCATGTGACTCCGTTCTGTAAGTTGCATGTTCTGTGTGTTGCATGTACGCGGTGTGACACTGTTCTGCGCGTTGCCTGTACGCCGTGTGACGCTGTTCTGCACGTTGCCTGTACACCGTGTGACGTTGTTCTGCGCGTTGCCTGTACGCTGTGTGACGCTGTTCAGTACGTTGCATGTACACGGTGTGACGCTGTTCTGCACGTTGCCTGTACGCCATGTGACGCTGTTCTGCGCGTTGCCTGTACGCCGTGTGACGCTGTTCTGCATGTTGCCTGTACGCCGTGTGACGCTGTTCTGCGTGTTGCATGTACACGGTGTGACGCTGTTCTGCGCATTGCCTGTACTTCGTGTGACGCTGTTCTGTGTGTTGCCTGTACTATGTGTGACGCTGTTCTGCGGGTTGCATGTACACCGTGTGACGCTGTTCTGTACGTTGCATGTGCTCTGTGTGACGCTGTTCTGTGTGTTACATGTGCTCTGTGTGACGCTGTTCTGTGCGTTGCATGTGCTCTGTGTGACGCTGTTCTGCGCGTTGCATGTGCTCTGTGTGACGCTGTTCTGCGCGTTGCATGTGCCCTGTGACGCTGTTCTGCGCGTTGCATGTGCTCTGTGCGACGTTGTTCTGCACGTTGCATGTGCTCTGTGACGCTGTTCTGCGCGTTGCTTGTGCTCTGTGTGACGCTGTTCTGCACGTTGCATGTGCTCTGTGTGACACTGTTCTGCGCGTTGCATGTGCTCTGTGTGACGCTGTTCTGCGCGTTGCATGTGCTCTGTGTGACGCTGTTTTGCGCGTTGCATGTGCTCTGTGTGACGCTGTTCTGCGCATTGCATGTGCTCTGTGTGACGCTGTTCTGCGCGTTGCATGTGCTCTGTGTGACGCTGTTCTGTGTGACATGTGCTCTGTGTGACGCTGTTTTGCGCTCTGTGTGACGCTGTTCTGCGCGTTGCATGTGCTCTGTGTGACGCTGTTCTGCGCGTTGCCTGTACGCTGTGTGATGCTGTTCTGCGCGTTGCCTGTACGCTGTGTGACGCTGTTCTGCGCATTGCATGTGCTCTGTGTGACGCTGTTCTGCGCGTTGCATGTGCTCTGTGTGACGCTGTTCTGCGCGTTGCATGTGCTCTGTGTGACGCTGTTCTGCGCGTTGCATGTGCTCTGTGTGACGCTGTTCTGTGCGTTGCATGTGCTCTGTGTGACGCTGTTCTGTGCGTTGCATGTGCTCTGTGTGACGCTGTTCTGCGCGTTGCATGTGCTCTGTGTGACGCTGTTCTGCGCTTTGCAGGGACTGTATTGAATGCAGACTGTACCAGTCGGGCAGATTAGCCGATAACCAGACCTGCCAGAAGCTCTGTAAGGATGAGATCGTCACGGTGGACACGCTTGGTGAGTACTTTGTCCCCAGAACATCGCTCAGAGGATGGGCCAGAGATAGCCAGCTGACCACACTGTGCCCTGGATTGTGACCCGGCTCCTGATCACTGCAGGTGTTAATCCATGCCAGGTTTTAGTGGCTGGAAAAGTATGGACTGGCTGCAGAGATCTATAGAGCAGGAGTGGCTAACTCCCGTCCACAAGATATCCCTGCTTCAGCACAGGTGGTGCAGGCGGAAAGTGCTTATATGACATGTATCAATACCAGTGGCTGTGACACTTTCTCTGTTTATATTATAATTAGTTTAATATCCTAGCAGCCCCCTTAGCCTCACACACTGGCATACAGTTACCTGCAGCTTATCATGCACCTCTGTGGTTATGTCATAGGACAGGGGTTCGCAAACTTTTCCCCCTGCCTGCTCTCCTCCCCTGCTCGCGCCCCCCCCCCCCCCCCTGCCTGCTCGAGCCCTCCCCCCCTGCCTGCTCGAGCCCTCCCCCCCGCGCTATAGGACATTAAGGCTTCAGTATTTAGCTTTATATTAGATTCATCTTTGATCAATTACGCTGAAGCTGATCACTGATTAAGCGTTCAATACCCCTTCACATTTGTTAATTACTGTTGTAAAGTTCACACAGTGATATAGGTATACCTAGTAAATGTTATATTTCCCATTGTGGGGTGAGAAGTGAATTCTTTGCTGGGAGCGTCTCTCGCGTGCTCCTGGCGGCCTTTTCTCCGGTGTACGGAACAAGACGGAATATTTTCTATTTTAAGCGCCGCCGATCGGAAAGGAAAATATCATCTTAGGGTTGCAGTAAAATATTTGCGCTTCTCAGCTTTTCCGTGGTCCTTGTTTGTGCTTCCCACGTGGGAGTGGTGAAGCTTTTAGACGTTGTATTCGGAGGGTTAAGTCCGGGTTTAGACGTGTCTCTATTTAAAGAAAAGATTAGGAATATATCGCCCCCCCTCCCCACCCCCCCCGCCCCCGAGATGAGCTGTTACTCACTTCCAGAGATGAGTCCCTAAGCAGCTTTCTTCTGCATCAGGAAATACACGAGCTTTAATGATCAAAAACACCCGTCCCCGAGGGCCCCCAACAGGCCAGGTATCAGGGGTATCCCTGCTTCAGCACAGGTGGTGCTGTCAACAACTGAGCCTCTAATTGTGCCACCTGTGCTGAAGCAGGGATGTCCTTAATACTCGGCAATTAAAGCCAAACAAGAATCCTAATATTAAGTAACCAATCCCAAAATACAAGTGAAAATCCGGACAATGCCGCTGGGGAGAAACGCGTCCAAAATCCCCGGCAATCTGTCAAATCAACATGAAATGTCACAGAATGAAAGGAATGTTTCACTGGGCCGGATTTGGGACCGTGGGAGGGGGTTCTGCTGCAGGATTTGGGACCGTGGGAGGGGGTTCTGCTGCAGGATTTGGGACCGTGGGAGGGGGTTCTGCTGCAGGATTTGGGACCGTGGGAGGGGGTTCTGCTGCAGGATTTGGGACCGTGGGAGGGGGTTCTGCTGCCGGATTTGGGACCGTGGGAGGAGGTTCTGCTGCAGGATTTGGGACCGCGGGAGAAGGTTCTGCTGCAGGATTTGGGACCGTGGGAGGAGGTTCTGCTGCAGGATTTGGGACCGTGGGAGGAGGTTCTGCTGCAGGATTTGGGACCGTGGGAGGGGGTTCTTCTCCTTTGCCCTATTAATTCCCGTAAACTCCCGTTTTCCGATGAGTGCAGATAAACATTTCTATCTGCCTCTCTGGTGTTTATTTTCTGATGGGTGAAGATTTGGATTCTGGGCACATTCCTCCTCGGGTTTCTTTGGGGGGTTTTCTCTCCTTTTCACTCGTTTGAATCTCTTATTAATTCAGCCCATGTGTTGGGACAGGAAGCCGCCGGCGCATAAAGGAATTCCAGTCTCCCCCCCCCCCCCCGGGGGCGCCGCAGTCCTAATGAATATCTGAAGCCGACACTGGTCCATTTGTGAAATCACCCCCTCTCCCCCAACCCCCTACTGCCGGGGCGGCCAAATCCTGTCCTCAAGGCCCACCAGCAGGTCAGGTTTTCAGGATATCCCTGCTCAGTCGAAGACTGCACCATCTGTGCTGAAGCAGGGATATCCTGAAAACCTGACCTATTGGTGCCCTTGATAACTGGCGTTGGCCTCCCCGGCTCTGGTGATCCTTTTGAAAGCAGCCACATGATCCCAGACGCCCCGGGGCTGTCATTACAGGACTGGGTTGGGATGTTTTCCTATTGCTGAAGCTCCTATGGGTTTGTGTTCTAACTTCTGCCATCAAAACCCAGAATACATGTGCATGTCGGCACAATAATCCATGCAAAGACACCTATTGTGCAGCTATGGACATGCAGAGACGTGCGCTGCACCCAGAATACAGGGAGAGAACGGGACATGCCGAGACGTGAGCTGCACCCAGATACAGGGAGAGAATGGAACATGCCGAGACGTGAGCTGCACCCAGAATACAGGGAGAGAACGGGACATGCCGAGACGTGCGCTGCACCCAGAATACAGGGAGAGAACGGGACATGCAGAGACGTGAGCTGCACCCAGAATACAGGGAGAGAACGGGACATGCAGAGACGTGCGCTGCACCCAGAATACAGGGAGAGAACGGGACATGCCGAGACGAGAGGTGCACCCAGAATACAGGGAGAGAATGGGACATGCAGAGACGTGAGCTGCACCCAGAATACATGTGCATGTCAGCACAATAATCCATGCAAAGAGCTCTGCTCAACCACACACCTATTGTGCAGCTATGGACATGCAGAGACGTGCGCTGTACCCAGAATACAGGAAGAGAACGGGACATGCCGAGACGTGAGCTGCACCCAGATACAGGGAGAGAAAGGGACCTGCAGAGACGTGAGCTGCACCCAGAATACAGGGAGAGAACGGGACATGCCGAGACGTGAGCTGCACCCAGAATACAGGGAGAGAATGGGACATGCAGAGACGTGAGCTGCACCCAGAATACAGGGAGAGAACGGGACATGCCGAGACGTGAGCTGCACCCAGAATACAGGGAGAGAATGGGACATGCAGAGACGTGAGCTGCACCCAGAATACAGGGAGAGAATGGGACATGCAGAGACGTGCGCTGCACCCAGAATACAGGGAGAGAACGGGACATGCAGAGACGTGAGCTGCACCCAGAATACAGGGAGAGAATGGGACATGCCGAGACGTGAGCTGCACCCAGAATACAGGGAGAGAATGGGACATGCAGAGACGTGAGCTGCACCCAGAATACATGTGCATGTCAGCACAATAATCCATGCAAAGAGCTCTGCTGAACCACACACCTATTGTGCAGCTAGAGACATGCAGAGACGTGAGCTGCACCCAGAATACAGGGAGAGAATGGGACATGCCGAGACGTGAGCTGCACCCAGAATACAGGGAGAGAATGGGACCTGCCGAGACGTGAGCTGCACCCAGAATACAGGGAGAGAACGGGACCTGCAGTCACCAGGAGGAGAATACAACGGGTCTTTTTACACCGGTGGGGTGGGGGTGGGGGTGAGGGGTTCTGTATCAGTCTCTCTGCTCCAAAACTGGAACTAGAAAACTGTACCACATACATACCCAATACATACCCTATACATACCCAATACACACCCAATACATACCCAATACATACCCAATACACACCCAATACATACCCAATACATACCCAATACATACCCTATACACACCCTATACACACCCAATACACACCCAATACACACCCAATACATACCCTATACATACCCAATACACACCCAATACATACCCAATACATACCCAATACATACCCTATACATACCCAATACATACCCTATACATACCCAATACATACCCTATACATACCCAATACACACCCAATACATACCCAATACATACCCAATACATACCCTATACACACCCTATACACCCAATACACACCCAATACACACCCAATACATACCCAATGCATACCCAATGCATACCCTCGCATTCTGTGGGACCCAATACATACACAATACATACACAATACATACACAATACATACACAATACATACACAATACATACCCAATACATACCCAATACATACCCAATACATAACCTATACATACCCAATACATACCCTCGCATTCTGTGGCAAACCCAATACACACCCAATACACACCCAATGCATACCCTATACATACCCAATACATACCCTATACATACAGAATACATACCCTATACATACCCTATACACACCCTGTACATACCCTATACATACCCTCGCATTCTGTGGGGCCCTATATATACCCTCGCATTCTGTGGGACCCTATACATACCCTCACATTCTGTGGGACCCTATACATACCCTCGCATTCTGTGGGACCCTATACATACCCTCGCATTCTGTGGGACCCTGTACATACCCTCGCATTCTGTGGGACCCTATACATACCCTCGCATTCTGTGGGACCCTATACATACCCTCGCATTCTGTGGGACCCTATACATACCCTCGCATTCTGTGGGACCCTATACATACCCTCGCATTCTGTGGGACCCTTTACATACCCTCGCATTCTGTGGGACCCTATACATACCCTCGCATTCTGTGGGACCCTATACACAACCACCCCTGACCGTCTTTATATTCAGGTCTGCAGTGCGCCTATCTAAAGGGGATCCTTTTTGGTGTGCCACTCTTGGTGCACACTTTTTTTGTCTATCTAGCCTATCCCCAGGCTGCACGCCTCCACCAACTAGGGGTCTGAGCGAGGTCTCTAAATACTACACATCCACCCCTGACCGTCTTTATATTCAGGTCTGCAGTGCGCCTATCTAAAGGGGATCCTTTTTGGTGTGCCACTCTTGGTGCACACTTTTTTTGTCTTTTTTTGGACCCTATACACACCCTCGCATTCTGTGGGACCCTATACACACCCTCGCATTCTGTGGGACCCTATACATACCCTCGCATTCTGTGGGACCCTATACATACCCTCGCATTCTGTGGGACCCAATTCTTCAGAAATATGGTGCAATTATGTTTATTTTTTTTGAGACTTGAATTGAAATATCCGTGTCTGTAAGAGTGAGACATCGCTGTCACCCAGAGACTTTTACCCAGAGACATCGCTGTCACCCAGAGACATCGCTGTCACCCAGAGCCATCACTGTCACCCAGAGACATCGCTGTCACCCAGAGACATCGCTGTCACCCAGCGCCATCGCTGTCACTGAGACATCGCTGTCACCCAGAGCCATCGCTGTCACCCAGAGCCATCGCTGTCACCCAGAGCCATCGCTGTCACCCAGAGACGTCGCTGTCACCCAGAGACGTTGCTGTCACCCAGAGCCATCGCTGTCACCCAGAGCCATCGCTGTCACCCAGAGCCATCGCTTTCACCCAGAGTTATCGCTGTCACCCAGAGCCATCGCTGTCACCCAGAGCCATCGCTGTCACCCAGAGACTGTCACCCAGAGCCATCGCTGTCACCCAGAGCCATCGCTGTCACCCAGAGCCATCGCTGTCACCCAGACACTGTCACCCAGAGACTGTCACCCAGAGCCATCGCTGTCACCCAGAAACTGTCACCCAGAGACATCGCTGTCACCCAGAGCCATCACTGTCACCCAGAGCCATCGCTGTCACCCAGAGCCATCGCTGTCACCCAGAGACTGTCACCCAGAGCCATCGCTGTCACCCAGAGACTGTCACCCAGAGCCATCGCTGTCACCCAGAGACTGTCACCCAGAGCCATCGCTGTCACCAGGAGACTGTCACCCAGAGCCATCGCTGTCACCCAGAGCCATCGCTGTCACCCAGAGACTGTCACCCAGAGCCATCGCTGTCACCCAGAGACTGTCACCCAGAGCCATCGCTGTCACCCAGAGCCATCGCTGTCACCCAGAGACATCGCTGTCACCCAGAGACTGTCACCCAGAGACTGTCACCCAAAGCCATCTCTGTCACCCAGAGCCATCGCTGTCACCCAGAGCCATCGCTGTCACCCAGAGACTGTCACCCAGAGCCATCGCTGTCACCCAGAGCCATCGCTGTCACCCAGAGCCATCGCTGTCACCCAGAGACTGTCACCCAGAGCCATCGCTGTCACCCAGAGCCATTGCTGTCACCCAGCGACATCACTGTCACCCAGCGACATCGCTGTCACCCAGCGACATCGCTGTCACCCAGAGCCATCGCTGTCACCCAGAGCCATCGCTGTCACCCAGAGCCATCGCTGTCACCCAGAGACTGTCACCCAGAGCCATCGCTGTCACCCAGAGACGTCACTGTCACCCAGAGCCATCGCTGTCACCCAGAGGCATCGCTGTCACCCAGAGACGTCGCTGTCACCCAGAGACATCGCTGTCACCCAGAGACGTCGCTGTCACCCAGAGAACTCGCTGTCACCCAGACACGTCGCTGTCACCCAGAGACGTCGCTGTCACCCAGAGATAATAGAGACCGCCCGACCCAAGTGTCATGGGAGAGGGGATGTGGCCCGGTATTCAAGGGGTTACACCCCATTTGGCCACCCCCTGCTCTCACTTGGGAAGCCAGGGGTTAACTGGACTGCGGTCCAGTAATGTGTTTTTCCCCTGCTTCAGCAACCAAATGTATATGTCACTGTAAATGTGTATGGTTCTCATCCCAGTGTTTGCACCAACACATACACTGGGGTTGATGTGGGAGGGAAGTGGTTAATGTTAATTCAGTGGTTATAGCCCTTTGTTCCCTTTTCCCACCTTTTCAGGCTCCATTTTGCAGCCTCCCATAGATCGCCATTGCAGCTCCATGCATTCCAATGGCAGATCTGGCAGTTTTGGGCCAGTTTCCAGCAAAGACCAGCAGGTGGTGTCCGAGAGGAGGAGCGGCGGTTTCCCATTGTAAGTCAATGGGGCCATTGACTTCAATGGGGATTCCTCAACGCTGACCTCCAGGAACAGGTTGGCAGCCATCCAAACCGCAGACCGCAAGAGCGGATACAATGTCTTTGAAAAAGAGCTGTTATCACTGACTTCAAGTTCACCTGCAATTAGCGTGGGAATCTTAGGTTCTATTGCACCTAGAAATAAAATCATTTTTGCCCCTAGCTCCTAGGCCTCCCCACACACGACCACCACCGGGTCCGAGAATGAGGGACCCCCGTAAAGGGTCAAGCTCAGCAAGAGGGTCGCGCCATTGACTCTAATTGCGGAGCAGAGGTCCCATTGAATCTTATGGCAGCGCTCGCCCATGCATTTCCTATGGCGGCGCCGGCCATTGATTCCAATGGGAGAAAGCCGCGTGGCGTTAAAACGGCTAAGTCCAAAACTGTGAATTGTGTAAGTCCATATCTCCGGTTCTGCGAGGACCAGAGGGCTGGGATTTGGGTCGCATGTAGTCACTGCTCCGGCATGACCGCATGGCCATTTCCAGCCCTCTCCGAACAACCCCAAGGAGTATGGGCAACTGTAAAGAACTGTGATTTTCCCCATAGACTCCAATGGCAGCATTACTCCACTGAAAGGCTATGGCGGAGAAGCCCCATAGACTCCAATGGCGGAGTTGCCCCATTGAAAGTCTATGGCGGCGGAACCCATTGACTTCAACGGCGGAGTTGCTCCATTGAAAGCCTATGGCGGCGGAGCCCATTGATTTCAATGGGAAAAGAGTGAAAATCAGAGATTCATTTTAAAGCGGAAAATCCTGTGTTAAAGAAATAAAAGTTTAAAACTGTTTTTGTGTATCTCCGGTTCTGGGGGTCGCAGAGAGCTGAATCTTGGCCACCATGGAGAGTCCCCTCCGGCATGAGGGATTGGCAAGTGTCAGCCCACTGGGCCTAGCAGAACGGATTATTTTAATATATGAAGGTATTAAAGTATGAATTGTATTTTGGGTCTGGGATGAAAACTCAGAGCCCATATGGTATGTTAATGATCAGGATGGGAGACAAATGGTCGATCATAAACTCCTGATCAAAGACTCCCCCACCATGCTTGTGTATGCGAGCACACAGGAATGCAGGACATGAGTACTTGATATTAAGTGTTGTACTTCACACCTTAAACAAAGGGTATCCTGGCCAAGCTAGACTTTAAGACCCCAGGCTTGTGGGAGGGGGGCTGAGGAACTAAGCCCCCTGATTAGAATATTACCCACCCAGTGGGCGGGTGTGATGGTGCCCCTCAGGTGAGGTGGCGAGGAGAGATTGGGTGCAGGTAATTGTTCTCCAATAGCCTGCACTCAATAATAAGGTATAGGGCTGGAGATTGCATATAAACCAGTGTCCAGCCTATACTCAGTGTCTTCGTGTCTTGTCGTGATTGCTGCATGAATTGCTAATCGTGTAACCTGATTACTTCATCATTCCAACCCTAAGTAAGTGTATATTTTGCCTGTTATTTGTATATCTTGTGTGTTCACCTTATTTAAGGAATAAACTCTAATTTATCATATCTAAGTCGTGTTCAATTCAACCCAGAGATATTTTGGTGTGTATTATTATAACCTATCACAAGTTCCCGTGACACCAAGTAATGTCTACAAGTGGATGCTGTGTCCTTGGCTGTAACCTTGTCCCCTGTCTCCTGCGCAGGAACGGATAACCCCGACGCAGTTCTGTGTATTTACAAAACAGACCAGGACTGTGTCATGCGCTTTACCTACTTCGAGGACGCCAGCGGCACGTCCGTCCTCACCGCGCTCAAGGAACCAGGTGGGTGTATTAAGATTTTTGTCTTGAATGGCGCAGAATTTAAGCAGCGCCCCCCGTTGTTAGTCCCGACTTTCTTGAGGCTTCTAGTTGGACAAAGTTCCTGCAATTTGTTTATTTTAGAGAAATTCGCAAGCCGGCAGATCGCTGTTTTTGTTACTTTCTCGGATTTCGCCAATATTCACTAAAGTTGGTGCGCGCTGCGTACTCACGGCGGCCGTCTCCGTACCATCACGGTACTGCCGGTCCCTTTGGAGATGCCTAAATAGTGTCCTATTCCCAGATATACTAATTTACATAAAATCGGCCAATAACGGCGCGTTAAAACAGGAACGCGCATTATTTTCCCTGAGTTAATTATATACAAGAGCAGCCGTGCTGCATCTCTTTGGCATAGGCGTAATGTCACGTTATTGTTGCATAACGTTATCTCCCAGTAACATGGCGCTGAGTACACTGGGGCGTTACTCTAACCTAGACCCCAAAATAGGTCTCCTAGCTGAAGTGGAGAGGAAACCGCCAGGAAATGACGCCGCCATTTAAATCCTAATTGTGGCGTTAAGGGAACTTCACGCTGGGGCCTCAGGTTAATCTTAATAGACTTTAGTGGTTTGGCGATGCTATAATAATGCATTATTTGCATGCCAGTATTGGACATTATTATAAGCTCGTTACATAACTTTAACCTAATGTAATGTTACGTTAATTACTTTAGATGATGCTGCGCTCGCTTAAACGTCGCGCTAATATACCCGGAGTTTAGTAAATCTGGGCACAAGTGAGATATTCGTAGTGCAAATCTGCGTAATTTACCAATTTGTGCAATCGTTTCTCCCGTCTTCAATAATACCCCGGGGGATCCCAGGATGGGACTGTAAGATCCCTAGGGATCCCAGGATGGGACTGTAAGATCCCTAGGGATCCCAGGATGGGATTAATTTCTCCTGTAAAACCCCGGGGGATCCCAGGATGGGATTAATTTCTCCTGTAAGACCCCGGGGGATCCCAGGATGGGATTGTTTCTTGCACAGACTAATTTTTGGGGGATCATTTGGCCTCCGTTCTCTCGACCAACACAATGTCTTTCCTTCTCTGCCCAGAATGTGCCACGGCTCCCGATGCCCTCACCGTCCTGCTGGCTGTTGTGGGCAGCATATTATTAATCGGACTCGTCCTCCTGGCCGTTTGGAAGCTGCTTGTTACCGTTCACGATAGGCGCGAGTTTGCAAGATTTCAAAGCGAGCGTACCAGGGCCCGATATGAGATGGTGAGAACCCGCGGCGCGTTGTGCGCCAGGAGTGCGTATTGTGACGGAATATCTTACTGACCCCTCTCCCCATGCTGATAATGTAATATATAATGATATATAACCAATACCCTGACAGAGGGTACAAACGTAACATACTCTGCACTACTGTACGTAGCTGAACACACTACAGGTTTGATGGTCAAATCTTTGTAACTTGTTAAAAACAAAACGACACACACTTGATGGACAAACCGGTGTGTTTCTCCACCTCACGTCCCACGTAACCGCGTTTAAATATGTGAAGGGTTTTGTGAATTCCTTTTTTCCCGACCTCAATGAGAATTATGCAAGAGCCGCGATGATGGTAACCGTGGCGACAAGACAACGCAACCGCCAAACGTACGTGGGCAGAATCACCCAGCGCTGCTACGGGTCAGCGCACGCGGCCCTGCGTTAACTCTGGCCGGTGGGTCGCAGGCCACTTCCAGCGTTTGGTGCCCCAAAGGAACTGGACACGGTGTGGCCAACTCCAGTTGTCAATGGCCACCAGCAGGTCAGGTTTTAAGGATATCCCTGCTTCAGCACAGGTGGTTGTCAGAATGACTGAGCTACCTGGGCTGACGCAGGGATATGCCTGACACCAGGCCTGTGGGTGGCCTTTTAGGACTGGAGTTGCTGCCCCTGAACTATATGAACTCCAGTCTTGTCTAAAACATGTCGATCATTAGCTTGAAGCAATAAAACACATCACTGCCCTTATGTTCCTATGTAACTGTCCTTATGTTCCTATGTTCCTATGTAACTGTCCTTATGTTCCTATGTTCCTATGTAACTGTCCTTATGTTCCTATGTAACTGTCCTTATGTTACTAAATGTTCCTATGTAACTGTGCTTATGTTACTATGTAACTGTCCTTGTTACTATGTTCCTATGTAACTGTCCTTATGTTACTATGTTCCTATGTAACTGTCCTTATGTTACTAAATGTTCCTATGTAACTGTCCTTGTTACTAAATGTTCCTATGTAACTGTCCTTGTTACTATGTAACTGCCCTTATGTTCCTATGTAACTGCCCTTATGTTCCTATGTAACTGTCCTTATGTTCCTATGTAACTGTCCTTATGTTCCTATGTAACTGTCCTTATGTTCCTATGTAACTGTCCTTATGTTCCTATGTAACGGTCCTTAGTTACTAAATGTTCCTATGTAACTGTCCTTGTTCCTATGTTCCTATGTAACTGTCCTTGTTACTATGTTCCTATGTAACTGTCCTTGTTCCTATGTAACTGTCCTTATGTTACTATGTTCCTATGTAACTGTCCTTGTTACTAAATGTTCCTATGTAACTGTCCTTATGTTACTATGTTCCTATGTAACTGTCCTTATGTTACTATGTTCCTATGTAACTGCCCTTATGTTCCTATGTAACTGTCCTTATGTTACTGTGTTCCTATGTAACTGTCCTTATGTTCCTATGTAACTGTCCTTATGTTACTATGTTCCTATGTAACTGTCCTTATGTTACTATGTTCCTATGTAACTGTCCTTATGTTACTATGTTCCTATGTAACTGCCCTTATGTTACTATGTTCCTATGTAACTGCCCTTATGTTACTATGTTCCTATGTAACTGTCCTTATGTTACTATGTTCCTATGTAACTGTCCTTGTTACTATGTTCCTATGTAACTGTCCTTGTTACTATGTAACTGTCCTTATGTTACTGTGTTCCTATGTAACTGTCCTTATGTTCCTATGTAACTGTCCTTATGTTACTATGTTCCTATGTAACTGTCCTTATGTTACCATGTTCCTATGTAACTGTCCTTATGTTACTGTGTTCCTATGTAACTGTCCTTATGCTACTGTGTTCCTATGTAACTGTCCTTATGTTCCTATATAACTGTCCTTATGTTCCTATGTAACTGTCCTTATGTTCCTATGTTCCTATGTAACTGTCCTTATGTTCCTATGTTCCTATGTAACTGTCCTTATGTTACTATGTTCCTATGTAACTGTCCTTAGTTACTATGTTCCTATGTAACTGTCCTTATGTTACTATGTTCCTATGTAACTGTCCTTATGTTACTATGTTCCTATGTAACTGTCCTTGTTACTATGTAACTGTCCTTATGTTACTGTGTTCATATGTAACTGTCCTTATGTTCCTATGTAACTGTCCTTATGTTCCTATGTAACTGTCCTTATGTTACTATGTTCCTATGTAACTGTCCTTATGTTACTATGTTCCTATGTAACTGTCCTTATGTTACTATGTTCCTATGTAACTGTCCTTATGTTACCATGTTCCTATGTAACTGTCCTTATGTTACTATGTAACTGTCCTTATGTTACTGTGTTCCTATGTAACTGTCCTTATGTTCCTATGTAACTGTCCTTATGTTCCTATGTAACTGTTCGTATGTTCCTATGTAACTGTCCTTATGTTACTATGTTCCTATGTAACTGTCCTTAGTTACTATGTTCCTATGTAACTGTCCTTATGTTACTGTGTTCCTATGTAACTGTCCTTATGTTCCTATGTAACTGTCCTTATGTTACTATGTTCCTATGTAACTGTCCTTATGTTACTATGTTCCTATGTAACTGTCCTTATGTTACTATGTTCCTATGTAACTGTCCTTGTTACTATGTTCCTATGTAACTGTCCTTGTTACTATGTAACTGTCCTTATGTTACTGTGTTCATATGTAACTGTCCTTATGTTCCTATGTAACTGTCCTTATGTTCCTATGTAACTGTCCTTATGTTACTATGTTCCTATGTAACTGTCCTTATGTTACTATGTTCCTATGTAACTGTCCTTATGTTACTATGTTCCTATGTAACTGTCCTTATGTTACCATGTTCCTATGTAACTGTCCTTATGTTACTATGTAACTGTCCTTATGTTACTGTGTTCCTATGTAACTGTCCTTATGTTCCTATGTAACTGTCCTTATGTTCCTATGTAACTGTCCGTATGTTCCTATGTAACTGTCCTTATGTTACTATGTTCCTATGTAACTGTCCTTAGTTACTATGTTCCTATGTAACTGTCCTTATGTTACTGTGTTCCTATGTAACTGTCCTTATGTTCCTATGTAACTGTCCTTATGTTACTGTGTTCCTATGTAACTGTCCTTATGTTCCTGTATTCCTATGTAACTGTCCTTATGTTCCTATGTAACTGTCCTTATGTTCCTATGTAACTGTCCTTATGTTACTATGTTCCTATGTAACTGCCCTTATGTTACTATGTTCCTATGTAACTGCCCTTATGTTACTATGTAACTGCCCTTATGTTCCTATGTTCCTATGTAACTGTCCTTATGTTACTATGTTCCTATGTAACTGTCCTTATGTTACTATGTAACCGTCCTTTTGTTCCTATGTAACTGTCCTTTTGTTCCTATGTAACTGTCCTTATGTTCCTATGTAACTGTCCTTATGTTACTATGTTCCTATGTAACTGTCCTTAGTTCCTATGTAACTGTCCTTAGTTACTATGTTCCTATGTAACTGCCTTATGTTCCTATGTTCCTATGTAACTGCCCTTATGTTACTATGTTCCTATGTAACTGTCCTTATGTTACTATGTTCCTATGTAACTGTCCTTTTGTTCCTATGTAACTGTCCTTATGTTCATATGTAACTGTCCTTATGTTACTGTGTTCCTATGTAACTGTCCTTATGTTACTGTGTTCCTATGTAACTGTCCTTATGTTCCTATGTTCCTATGTAACTGTCCTTGTTACTATGTTCCTATGTAACTGTCCTTAGTTACTGTTCCTATGTAACTATGTTCCTATTTAACTGTCCTTATGTTACTATGTAACTGCCCTTATGTTACTATGTTCCTATGTAACTGTCCTTATGTTACTATGTTACTATGTTCCTATGTAACTGTCCTTATGTTACTATGTAACCGTCCTTTTGTTCCTATGTAACTGTCCTTTTGTTCCTATGTAACTGTCCTTATGTTCCTATGTAACTGTCCTTATGTTACTATGTTCCTATGTAACTGTACTTATGTTCCTATGTAACTGCCCTTATGTTACTATGTTCCTATGTAACTGTCCTTATGTTACTATGTTCCTATGTAACTGTCCTTAGTTACTATGTTCCTATGTAACTGCCTTATGTCTCTATGTTCCTATGTAACTGTCCTTATGTTACTATGTAACTGTCCTTTTGTTCCTATGTAACTGTCCTTTTGTTCCTATGTAACTGTCCTTATGTTCCTATGTAACTGTCCTTATGTTACTATGTTCCTATGTAACTGTACTTATGTTCCTATGTAACTGCCCTTATGTTACTATGTTCCTATGTAACTGTCCTTATGTTACTATGTTCCTATGTAACTGTCCTTAGTTACTATGTTCCTATGTAACTGCCTTATGTTTCTATGTTCCTATGTAACTGTCCTTATGTTACTATGTAACTGTCCTTATGTTACTATGTTCCTATGTAACTGTCCTTATGTTCCTAAGTAACTGTCCTTAGTTACTGTTCCTATGTAACTGTCCTTATGTTCCTATGTAACTGTCCTTATTTTACTATGTTCCTATGTAACTGTCCTTATGTTACTATGTTCCTATGTAACTGTCCTTATGTTACTATGTTCCTATGTAACTGTCCTTATGTTACTATGTTCCTATGTAACTGTCCTTATGTTCCTAAGTAACTGTCCTTAGTTACTGTTCCTATGTAACTGTCCTTATGTTCCTATGTAACTGTCCTTATTTTACTATGTTCCTATGTAACTGTCCTTATGTTACTATGTTCCTATGTAACTGTCCTTATGTTACTATGTTCCTATGTAACTGTCCTTATGTTACTATGTTCCTATGTAACTGTCCTTAGTTACTAAATGTTCCTATGTAACTTTCCTTAGTTACTAAATGTTCCTATGTAACTGTTCTTAGTTACTAAATGTTCCCATGTAACTGTCCTTAGTTACTAAATGTTCCTATGTAACTGTCCTTATGTTACTATGTTCCTATGTGCCACCTTTATCCAGCATCTATTCATTCTGGACCCTTCTTTGTTTAGGCGTCAAACCCCCTGTACCGGCAGCCGATCTCCACGCACAGCATAGACGAGGTTCTCAGCATGCTGGGAAAATCCTATAACGGGACTACAGATGGATTCAGACCCGTAAAGGAGAGAGAGTGAGACCCGGAGACTCTCAGCGGAGCGTCACTCCACTTTAACCCTCTCCGATGGAGAATACAGCGGGAGCGCACAGGGAGGGGCTTATTTGCACAATTATAGACTCTCTGCTGGGGTAGCTACACGCAGCTCGCCCTTGAAAAGCCGAGCCAAGGACTTCCTGCACTGAGCGGTGACGAGCCGATTTTGGGCTTAGTGATGAGGTGGCTGAGCGTTCCTCGGTCAGTGACGCACAACAGGTCTGTACCGGACTACAAATCCCAGAATGCCGAGTGTAAAATAAAACAGGACTGGCTCAATCTATTCAAGCCGCCGCCTGAGGCCATATTGAAGTTTCACTTAACCCCTGCGATGCTAATGGAGTTAATGCCGCAGTGCCATATTTTTAATAATATACATTATTACACAATAATACGCTGTGTACATTGCGATCCTGATGAATTACTGAGTTGTTGAAGTGACAAATGTGTGATTGGAAATCCGGTTTGCCGGACACGTTACATGCAGAGAGGGGTTTGGGAAATACTTTGTGGCGTCTAAATCAGGGTTTAGATTTTGGTTCAATGTTTCTTGTTACACAAACAAGGCAAACTAGCAGAACGTGTGCGCCCTCCTGCCGGGAGACTTTGCGCGCCCTGCCGGGAGACTTTGCGCGCCCTGCCGGGAGACTTTGCGCGCCCTGCCGGGAGACTTTGCGCGCCCTGCCGGGAGACTTTGCGCGCCCTGCCGGGAGACTTTGCGCCCCCTGCCGGGAGACTTTGCGCGCCCTGCCGGGAGACTTTGCGCGCCCTGCCGGGAGACTTTGCGCGCCCTGCCGGGAGACTTTGCGCACCCTGCCGGGAGACTTTGCGCGCCCTGCCGGGAGACTTTGCGCACCCTGCCGGGAGACTGCGTTTCAATGGCCTGATTTTGAGTGAATTTAGCCGCAAACCTGGGGATTGTCGCCGCTTATGTCACTGAGTATGTCACTATCACATGTTCTGGGATTCACCTGGGCAGGTATTTTTTTATTAGCTCAAACATTTGGATTAAAATATATTGCTGCAATTTTTGTAATAACGTGAAAAGAATAAAGTGAAATACCTGATTACTTTTACAGTACGAGCTGCAGAATATCTTTTCATTTCTTTGTTAGTTTAGGGCGGGAGGTATGCGCAGAAACAATGGACGCTGGGCGTCGTTAATCTTGTGCGTCGCAAACAAATGTGGCGCCAAACCAGAAAAAACTCATGAACCAAAAACGGAATTCAGAAAAAGTATTAGAACGGCGAGTGCTGCGTAACGGACGGCCAGTCTGGATAATGAAACGAACAATGACATGATCCATGTGTTTGGGAAGAAACTTTTCAGTTTTCCACGGATCTCGCATCGCGCTGCAGCTGGCGGTTTCCCCGGATCTCGCATCGCTCTGCAGCTGGCGGTTTCCCCGGATCTCGCATCGCTCTGCAGCTGGCGGTTTCCCCGGATCTCGCATCGCGCTGCAGCTGGCGGTTTCCCCGGATCTCGCATCGCGCTGCAGCTGGCGGTTTCCCCGGATCTCGCATCTCGCTGCAGCTGGCGGTTTCCCCGGATCTCGCATCGCGCTGCAGCTGGCGGTTTCCCCGGATCTCGCATCGCTCTGCAGCTGGCGGTTTCTCCGGATCTCGCATCGCGCTGCAGCTGGCGGTTTCCCCGGATCTCGCATCGCGCTGCAGCAGGCGGTTTCTCCGGATCTCGCATCGCTCTGCAGCTGGCGGTTTCCCCGGATCTCGCATCGCGCTGCAGCTGGCGGTTTCTCCGGATCTCGCATCGCTCTGCAGCTGGCGGTTTCTCCGGATCTCGCATCGCGCTGCAGCTGGCGGTTTCCCCGGATCTCGCATCGCGCTGCAGCTGGCGGTTTCTCCGGATCTCGCATCGCGCTGCAGCTGGCGGTTTCCCCGGATCTCGCATCGCGCTGCAGCTGGCGGTTTCTCCGGATCTCGCATCGCGCTGCAGCTGGCGGTTTCTCCGGATCTCGCATCGCGCTGCAGCTGGCGGTTTCCCCGGATCTCGCATCGCGCTGCAGCTGGCGGTTTCCCCGGATCTCGCATCGCTCGGCAGCTGGCGGTTTCCCCGGATCTCGCATCGCGCTGCAGCTGGCGGTTTCTCCGGATCTCGCATCGCTCTGCAGCTGGCGGTTTCCCCGGATCTCGCATCGCTCTGCAGCTGGCGGTTTCCCCGGATCTCGCATCGCGCTGCAGCTGGCGGTTTCTCCGGATCTCGCATCGCTCTGAAGCTGGCGGTTTCCCCGGATCTCGCATCGCGCTGCAGCTGGCGGTTTCTCCGGATCTCGCATCGCGCTGCAGCTGGCGGTTTCTCCGGATCTCGCATCGCTCTGCAGCTGGCGGTTTCCCCGGATCTCGCATCGCTCTGCAGCTGGCGGTTTCTCCGGATCTCGCATCGCGCTGCAGCTGGCGGTTTCCCCGGATCTCGCATCGCGCTGCAGCTGGCGGTTTCTCCGGATCTCGCATCGCTCTGCAGCTGGCGGTTTCCCCGGATCTCGCATCGCGCTGCAGCTGGCGGTTTCCCCGGATCTCGCATCGCGCTGCAGCTGGCGGTTTCCCCGGATCTCGCATCGCGCTGCAGCTGGCGGTTTCTCCGGATCTCGCATCGCGCTGCAGCTGGCGGTTTCCCCGGATCTCGCATCGCTCGGCAGCTGGCGGTTTCCCCGGATCTCGCATCGCGCTGCAGCTGGCGGTTTCCCCGGATCTCGCATCGCGCTGCAGCTGGCGGTTTCTCCGGATCTCGCATCGCGCTGCAGCTGGCGGTTTCCCCGGATCTCGCATCGCTCGGCAGCTGGCGGTTTCCCCGGATCTCGCATCGCGCTGCAGCTGGCGGTTTTTCCGGATCTCGCATCGCTCTGCAGCTGGCGGTTTCTCCGGATCTCGCATCGCGCTGCAGCTGGCGGTTTCCCCGGATCTCGCATCGCTCTGCAGCTGGCGGTTTCCCCGGATCTCGCATCGCGCTGCAGCTGGCGGTTTCCCCGGATCTCGCATCGCGCTGCAGCTGGCGGTTTCCCCGGATCTCGCATCGCTCTGCAGCTGGCGGTTTCTCCGGATCTCGCATCGCGCTGCAGCTGGCGGTTTCTCCGGATCTCGCATCGCGCTGCAGCTGGCGGTTTCTCCGGATCCCGCATCGCGCTGCAGCTGGCGGTTTCCCCGGATCCCGCATCGCGCTGCAGCTGGCGGTTTCTCCGGATCCCGCATCGCGCTGCAGCTGGCGGTTTCTCCGGATCTCGCATCGCGCTGCAGCTGGCGGTTTCCCCGGATCTCGCATCGCGCTGCAGCTGGCGGTTTCCCCGGATCTCGCATCGCTCTGCAGCTGGCGGTTTCCCCGGATCTCGCATCGCGCTGCAGCTGGCGGTTTCTCCGGATCTCGCATCGCGCTGCAGCTGGCGGTTTCTCCGGATCCCGCATCGCTCTGCAGCTGGCGGTTTCCCCGGATCTCGCATCGCGCTGCAGCTGGCGGTTTCTCCGGATCTCGCATCGCGCTGCAGCTGGCGGTTTCTCCGGATCTCGCATCGCGCTGCAGCTGGCGGTTTCCCCGGATCTCGCATCGCTCTGCAGCTGGCGGTTTCCCCGGATCTCGCATCGCGCTGCAGCTGGCGGTTTCTCCGGATCTCGCATCGCGCTGCAGCTGGCGGTTTCTCCGAATCTCGCATCGCGCTGCAGCTGGAGGTTTCCCCGGATCTCGCATCGCTCTGCAGCTGGCGGTTTCCCCGGATCTCGCATCGCGCTGCAGCTGGCGGTTTCCCCGGATCTCGTATCGCGCTGCAGCTGGCGGTTTCTCCGGATCTCGCATCGCGCTGCAGCTGGCGGTTTCCCCGGATCTCGCATCGCGCTGCAGCTGGCGGTTTCTCCGGATCTCGCATCGCGCTGCAGCTGGCGGTTTCCCCGGATCTCGCATCGCTCGGCAGCTGGCGGTTTCCCCGGATCTCGCATCGCGCTGCAGCTGGCGGTTTCTCCGGATCTCGCATCGCGCTGCAGCTGGCGGTTTCCCCGGATCTCGCATCGCTCTGCAGCTGGCGGTTTCCCCGGATCTCGCATCGCGCTGCAGCTGGCGGTTTCCCCGGATCTCGCATCGCGCTGCAGCTGGCGGTTTCCCCGGATCTCGCATCGCTCTGCAGCTGGCGGTTTCTCCGGATCTCGCATCGCGCTGCAGCTGGCGGTTTCTCCGGATCTCGCATCGCGCTGCAGCTGGCGGTTTCTCCGGATCCCGCATCGCGCTGCAGCTGGCGGTTTCCCCGGATCCCGCATCGCGCTGCAGCTGGCGGTTTCTCCGGATCCCGCATCGCGCTGCAGCTGGCGGTTTCTCCGGATCTCGCATCGCGCTGCAGCTGGCGGTTTCCCCGGATCTCGCATCGCGCTGCAGCTGGCGGTTTCCCCGGATCTCGCATCGCTCTGCAGCTGGCGGTTTCCCCGGATCTCGCATCGCGCTGCAGCTGGCGGTTTCTCCGGATCTCGCATCGCGCTGCAGCTGGCGGTTTCTCCGGATCCCGCATCGCTCTGCAGCTGGCGGTTTCCCCGGATCTCGCATCGCGCTGCAGCTGGCGGTTTCTCCGGATCTCGCATCGCGCTGCAGCTGGCGGTTTCTCCGGATCTCGCATCGCGCTGCAGCTGGCGGTTTCCCCGGATCTCGCATCGCTCTGCAGCTGGCGGTTTCCCCGGATCTCGCATCGCGCTGCAGCTGGCGGTTTCTCCGGATCTCGCATCGCGCTGCAGCTGGCGGTTTCTCCGGATCTCGCATCGCGCTGCAGCTGGCGGTTTCCCCGGATCTCGCATCGCTCTGCAGCTGGCGGTTTCCCCGGATCTCGCATCGCGCTGCAGCTGGCGGTTTCCCCGGATCTCGCATCGCGCTGCAGCTGGCGGTTTCTCCGGATCTCGCATCGCGCTGCAGCTGGCGGTTTCCCCGGATCTCGCATCGCGCTGCAGCTGGCGGTTTCCCCGGATCTCGCATCGCTCTGCAGCTGGCGGTTTCCCCGGATCTCGCATCGCGCTGCAGCTGGCGGTTTCTCCGGATCTCGCATCGCGCTGCAGCTGGCGGTTTCCCCGGATCTCGCATCGCTCGGCAGCTGGCGGTTTCCCCGGATCTCGCATCGCGCTGCAGCTGGCGGTTTCCCCGGATCTCGCATCGCTCTGCAGCTGGCGGTTTCCCCGGATCTCGCATCGCGCTGCAGCTGGCGGTTTCTCCGGATCTCGCATCGCGCTGCAGCTGGCGGTTTCTCCGGATCTCGCATCGCGCTGCAGCTGGCGGTTTCTCCGGATCTCGCATCGCGCTGCAGCTGGCGGTTTCCCCGGATCTCGCATCGCGCTGCAGCTGGCGGTTTCCCCGGATCTCGCATCGCGCTGCAGCTGGCGGTTTCCCCGGATCTCGCATCGCGCTGCAGCTGGCGGTTTCCCCGGATCTCGCATCGCTCTGCAGCTGGCGGTTTCCCCGGATCTCGCATCGCGCTGCAGCTGGCGGTTTCTCCGGATCTCGCATCGCGCTGCAGCTGGCGGTTTCCCCGGATCTCGCATCGCGCTGCAGCTGGCGGTTTCCCCGGATCTCGCATCGCTCTGCAGCTGGCGGTTTCTCCGGATCTCGCATCGCGCTGCAGCTGGCGGTTTCCCCGGATCTCGCATCGCGCTGCAGCTGGCGGTTTCTCCGGATCTCGCATCGCGCTGCAGCTGGCGGTTTCTCCGGATCTCGCATCGCGCTGCAGCTGGCGGTTTCCCCGGATCTCGCATCGCGCTGCAGCTGGCGGTTTCCCCGGATCTCGCATCGCGCTGCAGCTGGCGGTTTCCCCGGATCTCGCATCGCGCTGCAGCTGGCGGTTTCTCCGGATCTCGCATCGCGCTGCAGCTGGCGGTTTCTCCGGATCTCGCATCGCGCTGCAGCTGGCGGTTTCTCCGGATCTCGCATCGCGCTGCAGCTGGCGGTTTCCTCGGATCTCGCATCGCGCTGCAGCTGGCGGTTTCCCCGAATCTCGCATCGCTCTGCAGCTGGCGGTTTCCCCGGATCTCGCATCGCTCTGCAGCTGGCGGTTTCCCCGGATCTCGCATCGCGCTGCAGCAGGCGGTTTCTCCGGATCTCGCATCGCGCTGCAGCTGGCGGTTTTTCCGGATCTCGCATCGCTCTGCAGCTGGCGGTTTCTCCGGATCTCGCATCGCGCTGCAGCTGGCGGTTTCCCCGGATCTCGCATCGCGCTGCAGCTGGCGGTTTCCCCGGATCTCGCATCGCGCTGCAGCTGGCGGTTTCCCCGGATCTCGCATCGCGCTGCAGCTGGCGGTTTCTCCGGATCCCGCATCGCGCTGCAGCTGGCGGTTTCCCCGGATCCCGCATCGCGCTGCAGCTGGCGGTTTCTCCGGATCCCGCATCGCGCTGCAGCTGGCGGTTTCTCCGGATCTCGCATCGCGCTGCAGCTGGCGGTTTCCCCGGATCTCGCATCGCGCTGCAGCTGGCGGTTTCCCCGGATCTCGCATCGCTCTGCAGCTGGCGGTTTCCCCGGATCTCGCATCGCGCTGCAGCTGGCGGTTTCTCCGGATCTCGCATCGCGCTGCAGCTGGCGGTTTCTCCGGATCCCGCATCGCTCTGCAGCTGGCGGTTTCCCCGGATCTCGCATCGCGCTGCAGCTGGCGGTTTCTCCGGATCTCGCATCGCGCTGCAGCTGGCGGTTTCTCCGGATCTCGCATCGCGCTGCAGCTGGCGGTTTCCCCGGATCTCGCATCGCTCTGCAGCTGGCGGTTTCCCCGGATCTCGCATCGCGCTGCAGCTCGCGGTTTCTCCGGATCTCGCATCGCGCTGCAGCTGGCGGTTTCTCCGGATCTCGCATCGCGCTGCAGCTGGCGGTTTCCCCGGATCTCGCATCGCGCTGCAGCTGGCGGTTTCCCCGGATCTCGCATCGCTCTGCAGCTGGCGGTTTCCCCGGATCTCGCATCGCGCTGCAGCTGGCGGTTTCTCCGGATCTCGCATCGCGCTGCAGCTGGCGGTTTCCCCGGATCTCGCATCGTGCTGCAGCTGGCGGTTTCCCCGGATCTCGCATCGCTCTGCAGCTGGCGGTTTCTCCGGATCTCGCATCGCGCTGCAGCTGGCGGTTTCCCCGGATCTCGCATCGCGCTGCAGCTGGCGGTTTCTCCGGATCTCGCATCGCGCTGCAGCTGGCGGTTTCCCCGGATCTCGCATCGCGCTGCAGCTGGCGGTTTCCCCGGATCTCGCATCGCTCTGCAGCTGGCGGTTTCCCCGGATCTCGCATCGCGCTGCAGCTGGCGGTTTCCCCGGATCTCGCATCGCGCTGCAGCTGGCGGTTTCCCCGGATCTCGCATCGCGCTGCAGCTGGCGGTTTCTCCGGATCTCGCATCGCTCTGCAGCTGGCGGTTTCCCCGGATCTCGCATCGCGCTGCAGCTGGCGGTTTCCCCGGATCTCGCATCGCGCTGCAGCTGGCGGTTTCCCCGGATCTCGCATCGCTCTGCAGCTGGCGGTTTCCCCGGATCTCGCATCGCGCTGCAGCTGGCGGTTTCTCCGGATCTCGCATCGCGCTGCAGCTGGCGGTTTCCCCGGATCTCGCATCGCGCTGCAGCTGGCGGTTTCCCCGGATCTCGCATCGCTCTGCAGCTGGCGGTTTCTCCGGATCTCGCATCGCGCTGCAGCTGGCGGTTTCCCCGGATCTCGCATCGCGCTGCAGCTGGCGGTTTCTCCGGATCTCGCATCGCGCTGCAGCTGGCGGTTTCTCCGGATCTCGCATCGCGCTGCAGCTGGCGGTTTCCCCGGATCTCGCATCGCGCTGCAGCTGGCGGTTTCCCCGGATCTCGCATCGCGCTGCAGCTGGCGGTTTCCCCGGATCTCGCATCGCGCTGCAGCTGGCGGTTTCTCCGGATCTCGCATCGCGCTGCAGCTGGCGGTTTCTCCGGATCTCGCATCGCGCTGCAGCTGGCGGTTTCTCCGGATCTCGCATCGCGCTGCAGCTGGCGGTTTCCTCGGATCTCGCATCGCGCTGCAGCTGGCGGTTTCCCCGAATCTCGCATCGCTCTGCAGCTGGCGGTTTCCCCGGATCTCGCATCGCTCTGCAGCTGGCGGTTTCCCCGGATCTCGCATCGCGCTGCAGCAGGCGGTTTCTCCGGATCTCGCATCGCGCTGCAGCTGGCGGTTTTTCCGGATCTCGCATCGCTCTGCAGCTGGCGGTTTCTCCGGATCTCGCATCGCGCTGCAGCTGGCGGTTTCCCCGGATCTCGCATCGCGCTGCAGCTGGCGGTTTCCCGGATCTCGCATCGCGCTGCAGCTGGCGGTTTCCCCGGATCTCGCATCGCGCTGCAGCTGGCGGTTTCTCCGGATCCCGCATCGCGCTGCAGCTGGCGGTTTCCCCGGATCCCGCATCGCGCTGCAGCTGGCGGTTTCTCCGGATCTCGCATCGCGCTGCAGCTGGCGGTTTCCCCGGATCTCGCATCGCGCTGCAGCTGGCGGTTTCCCCGGATCTCGCATCGCTCTGCAGCTGGCGGTTTCCCCGGATCTCGCATCGCGCTGCAGCTGGCGGTTTCTCCGGATCTCGCATCGCGCTGCAGCTGGCGGTTTCTCCGGATCTCGCATCGCGCTGCAGCTGGCGGTTTCTCCGGATCCCGCATTGCTCTGCAGCTGGCGGTTTCCCCGGATCTCGCATCGCGCTGCAGCTGGCGGTTTCTCCGGATCTCGCATCGCGCTGCAGCTGGCGGTTTCTCCGGATCTCGCATCGCGCTGCAGCTGGCGGTTTCCCCGGATCTCGCATCGCTCTGCAGCTGGCGGTTTCCCCGGATCTCGCATCGCGCTGCAGCTCGCGGTTTCTCCGGATCTCGCATCGCGCTGCAGCTGGCGGTTTCTCCGGATCTCGCATCGCGCTGCAGCTGGCGGTTTCCCCGGATCTCGCATCGCGCTGCAGCTGGCGGTTTCCCCGGATCTCGCATCGCTCTGCAGCTGGCGGTTTCCCCGGATCTCGCATCGCGCTGCAGCTGGCGGTTTCTCCGGATCTCGCATCGCGCTGCAGCTGGCGGTTTCCCCGGATCTCGCATTGTGCTGCAGCTGGCGGTTTCCCCGGATCTCGCATCGCTCTGCAGCTGGCGGTTTCTCCGGATCTCGCATCGCGCTGCAGCTGGCGGTTTCCCCGGATCTCGCATCGCGCTGCAGCTGGCGGTTTCTCCGGATCTCGCATCGCGCTGCAGCTGGCGGTTTCCCCGGATCTCGCATCGCGCTGCAGCTGGCGGTTTCCCCGGATCTCGCATCGCTCTGCAGCTGGCGGTTTCCCCGGATCTCGCATCGCGCTGCAGCTGGCGGTTTCCCCGGATCTCGCATCGCGCTGCAGCTGGCGGTTTCTCCGGATCTCGCATCGCGCTGCAGCTGGCGGTTTCTCCGGATCTCGCATCGCGCTGCAGCTGGCGGTTTCCCCGGATCTCGCATCGCGCTGCAGCTGGCGGTTTCCCCGAATCTCGCATTGCTCTGCAGCTCGCGGTTTCCCCGGATCTCGCATCGCTCTGCAGCTGGCGGTTTCCCCGGATCTCGCATCGCGCTGCAGCAGGCGGTTTCTCCGGATCTCGCATCGCGCTGCAGCTGGCGGTTTTTCCGGATCTCGCATCGCTCTGCAGCTGGCGGTTTCTCCGGATCTCGCATCGCGCTGCAGCTGGCGGTTTCCCCGGATCTCGCATCGCGCTGCAGCTGGCGGTTTCCCCGGATCTCGCATCGCGCTGCAGCTGGCGGTTTCCCCGGATCTCGCATCGCGCTGCAGCTGGCGGTTTCTCCGGATCCCGCATCGCGCTGCAGCTGGCGGTTTCCCCGGATCCCGCATCGCGCTGCAGCTGGCGGTTTCTCCGGATCTCGCATCGCGCTGCAGCTGGCGGTTTCCCCGGATCTCGCATCGCTCGGCAGCTGGCGGTTTCCCCGGATCTCGCATCGCGCTGCAGCTGGCGGTTTCCCCGGATCTCGCATCGCGCTGCAGCTGGCGGTTTCTCCGGATCTCGCATCGCGCTGCAGCTGGCGGTTTCTCCGGATCTTGCATCGCGCTGCAGCTGGCGGTTTCCCCGGATCTCGCATCGCGCTGCAGCTGGCGGTTTCCCCGAATCTCGCATTGCTCTGCAGCTGGCGGTTTCCCCGGATCTCGCATCGCTCTGCAGCTGGCGGTTTCCCCGGATCTCGCATCGCGCTGCAGCAGGCGGTTTCTCCGGATCTCGCATCGCGCTGCAGCTGGCGGTTTTTCCGGATCTCGCATCGCTCTGCAGCTGGCGGTTTCTCCGGATCTCGCATCGCGCTGCAGCTGGCGGTTTCCCCGGATCTCGCATCGCGCTGCAGCTGGCGGTTTCCCCGGATCTCGCATCGCGCTGCAGCTGGCGGTTTCCCCGGATCTCGCATCGCGCTGCAGCTGGCGGTTTCTCCGGATCCCGCATCGCGCTGCAGCTGGCGGTTTCCCCGGATCCCGCATCGCGCTGCAGCTGGCGGTTTCTCCGGATCCCGCATCGCGCTGCAGCTGGCGGTTTCTCCGGATCTCGCATCGCGCTGCAGCTGGCGGTTTCCCCGGATCTCGCATCGCGCTGCAGCTGGCGGTTTCCCCGGATCTCGCATCGCTCTGCAGCTGGCGGTTTCCCCGGATCTCGCATCGCGCTGCAGCTGGCGGTTTCTCCGGATCTCGCATCGCGCTGCAGCTGGCGGTTTCTCCGGATCCCGCATCGCTCTGCAGCTGGCGGTTTCCCCGGATCTCGCATCGCGCTGCAGCTGGCGGTTTCTCCGGATCTCGCATCGCGCTGCAGCTGGCGGTTTCTCCGGATCTCGCATCGCGCTGCAGCTGGCGGTTTCCCCGGATCTCGCATCGCTCTGCAGCTGGCGGTTTCCCCGGATCTCGCATCGCGCTGCAGCTGGCGGTTTCTCCGGATCTCGCATCGCGCTGCAGCTGGCGGTTTCTCCGGATCTCGCATCGCGCTGCAGCTGGCGGTTTCCCCGGATCTCGCATCGCTCTGCAGCTGGCGGTTTCCCCGGATCTCGCATCGCGCTGCAGCTGGCGGTTTCTCCGGATCTCGCATCGCGCTGCAGCTGGCGGTTTCTCCGGATCCCGCATCGCTCTGCAGCTGGCGGTTTCCCCGGATCTCGCATCGCGCTGCAGCTGGCGGTTTCTCCGGATCTCGCATCGCGCTGCAGCTGGCGGTTTCTCCGGATCTCGCATCGCGCTGCAGCTGGCGGTTTCCCCGGATCTCGCATCGCTCTGCAGCTGGCGGTTTCCCCGGATCTCGCATCGCGCTGCAGCTGGCGGTTTCTCCGGATCTCGCATCGCGCTGCAGCTGGCGGTTTCTCCGGATCTCGCATCGCGCTGCAGCTGGCGGTTTCCCCGGATCTCGCATCGCTCTGCAGCTGGCGGTTTCCCCGGATCTCGCATCGCGCTGCAGCTGGCGGTTTCCCCGGATCTCGCATCGCGCTGCAGCTGGCGGTTTCTCCGGATCTCGCATCGCGCTGCAGCTGGCGGTTTCCCCGGATCTCGCATCGCGCTGCAGCTGGCGGTTTCCCCGGATCTCGCATCGCTCTGCAGCTGGCGGTTTCCCCGGATCTCGCATCGCGCTGCAGCTGGCGGTTTCTCCGGATCTCGCATCGCGCTGCAGCTGGCGGTTTCCCCGGATCTCGCATCGCTCGGCAGCTGGCGGTTTCCCCGGATCTCGCATCGCGCTGCAGCTGGCGGTTTCCCCGGATCTCGCATCGCTCTGCAGCTGGCGGTTTCCCCGGATCTCGCATCGCGCTGCAGCTGGCGGTTTCTCCGGATCTCGCATCGCGCTGCAGCTGGCGGTTTCTCCGGATCTCGCATCGCGCTGCAGCTGGCGGTTTCTCCGGATCTCGCATCGCGCTGCAGCTGGCGGTTTCCCCGGATCTCGCATCGCGCTGCAGCTGGCGGTTTCCCCGGATCTCGCATCGCGCTGCAGCTGGCGGTTTCCCCGGATCTCGCATCGCTCTGCAGCTGGCGGTTTCCCCGGATCTCGCATCGCGCTGCAGCTGGCGGTTTCTCCGGATCTCGCATCGCGCTGCAGCTGGCGGTTTCCCCGGATCTCGCATCGCGCTGCAGCTGGCGGTTTCTCCGGATCTCGCATCGCGCTGCAGCTGGCGGTTTCTCCGGATCTCGCATCGCGCTGCAGCTGGCGGTTTCCCCGGATCTCGCATCGCGCTGCAGCTGGCGGTTTCCCCGAATCTCGCATTGCTCTGCAGCTGGCGGTTTCCCCGGATCTCGCATCGCTCTGCAGCTGGCGGTTTCCCCGGATCTCGCATCGCGCTGCAGCAGGCGGTTTCTCCGGATCTCGCATCACGCTGCAGCTGGCGGTTTTTCCGGATCTCGCATCGCTCTGCAGCTGGCGGTTTCTCCGGATCTCGCATCGCGCTGCAGCTGGCGGTTTCCCCGGATCTCGCATCGCGCTGCAGCTGGCGGTTTCCCCGGATCTCGCATCGCGCTGCAGCTGGCGGTTTCCCCGGATCTCGCATCGCGCTGCAGCTGGCGGTTTCCCCGGATCTCGCATCGCTCTGCAGCTGGCGGTTTCCCCGGATCTCGCATCGCGCTGCAGCTGGCGGTTTCTCCGGATCTCGCATCGCGCTGCAGCTGGCGGTTTCTCCGGATCTCGCATCGCGCTGCAGCTGGCGGTTTCCCCGGATCTCGCATCGCGCTGCAGCTGGCGGTTTCCCCGGATCTCGCATCGCTCGGCAGCTGGCGGTTTCCCCGGATCTCGCATCGCGCTGCAGCTGGCGGTTTCTCCGGATCTCGCATCGCTCTGCAGCTGGCGGTTTCCCCGGATCTCGCATCGCGCTGCAGCTGGCGGTTTCTCCGGATCTCGCATCGCTCTGCAGCTGGCGGTTTCCCCGGATCTCGCATCGCGCTGCAGCTGGCGGTTTCTCCGGATCTCGCATCGCGCTGCAGCTGGCGGTTTCTCCGGATCTCGCATCGCTCTGCAGCTGGCGGTTTCCCCGGATCTCGCATCGCTCTGCAGCTGGCGGTTTCTCCGGATCTCGCATCGCGCTGCAGCTGGCGGTTTCCCCGGATCTCGCATCGCGCTGCAGCTGGCGGTTTCTCCGGATCTCGCATCGCTCTGCAGCTGGCGGTTTCCCCGGATCTCGCATCGCGCTGCAGCTGGCGGTTTCCCCGGATCTCGCATCGCGCTGCAGCTGGCGGTTTCCCCGGATCTCGCATCGCGCTGCAGCTGGCGGTTTCTCCGGATCTCGCATCGCGCTGCAGCTGGCGGTTTCCCCGGATCTCGCATCGCTCGGCAGCTGGCGGTTTCCCCGGATCTCGCATCGCGCTGCAGCTGGCGGTTTCTCCGGATCTCGCATCGCGCTGCAGCTGGCGGTTTCCCCGGATCTCGCATCGCTCTGCAGCTGGCGGTTTCCCCGGATCTCGCATCGCGCTGCAGCTGGCGGTTTCCCCGGATCTCGCATCGCGCTGCAGCTGGCGGTTTCCCCGGATCTCGCATCGCTCTGCAGCTGGCGGTTTCTCCGGATCTCGCATCGCGCTGCAGCTGGCGGTTTCTCCGGATATCGCATCGCGCTGCAGCTGGCGGTTTCTCCGGATCCCGCATCGCGCTGCAGCTGGCGGTTTCCCCGGATCCCGCATCGCGCTGCAGCTGGCGGTTTCTCCGGATCCCGCATCGCGCTGCAGCTGGCGGTTTCTCCGGATCTCGCATCGCGCTGCAGCTGGCGGTTTCCCCGGATCTCGCATCGCGCTGCAGCTGGCGGTTTCCCCGGATCTCGCATCGCTCTGCAGCTGGCGGTTTCCCCGGATCTCGCATCGCGCTGCAGCTGGCGGTTTCTCCGGATCTCGCATCGCGCTGCAGCTGGCGGTTTCTCCGGATCCCGCATCGCTCTGCAGCTGGCGGTTTCCCCGGATCTCGCATCGCGCTGCAGCTGGCGGTTTCTCCGGATCTCGCATCGCGCTGCAGCTGGCGGTTTCTCCGGATCTCGCATCGCGCTGCAGCTGGCGGTTTCCCCGGATCTCGCATCGCTCTGCAGCTGGCGGTTTCCCCGGATCTCGCATCGCGCTGCAGCTGGCGGTTTCTCCGGATCTCGCATCGCGCTGCAGCTGGCGGTTTCTCCGGATCTCGCATCGCGCTGCAGCTGGCGGTTTCCCCGGATCTCGCATCGCTCTGCAGCTGGCGGTTTCCCCGGATCTCGCATCGCGCTGCAGCTGGCGGTTTCCCCGGATCTCGCATCGCGCTGCAGCTGGCGGTTTCTCCGGATCTCGCATCGCGCTGCAGCTGGCGGTTTCCCCGGATCTCGCATCGCGCTGCAGCTGGCGGTTTCCCCGGATCTCGCATCGCTCTGCAGCTGGCGGTTTCCCCGGATCTCGCATCGCGCTGCAGCTGGCGGTTTCTCCGGATCTCGCATCGCGCTGCAGCTGGCGGTTTCCCCGGATCTCGCATCGCTCGGCAGCTGGCGGTTTCCCCGGATCTCGCATCGCGCTGCAGCTGGCGGTTTCCCCGGATCTCGCATCGCTCTGCAGCTGGCGGTTTCCCCGGATCTCGCATCGCGCTGCAGCTGGCGGTTTCTCCGGATCTCGCATCGCGCTGCAGCTGGCGGTTTCTCCGGATCTCGCATCGCGCTGCAGCTGGCGGTTTCTCCGGATCTCGCATCGCGCTGCAGCTGGCGGTTTCCCCGGATCTCGCATCGCGCTGCAGCTGGCGGTTTCCCCGGATCTCGCATCGCGCTGCAGCTGGCGGTTTCCCCGGATCTCGCATCGCGCTGCAGCTGGCGGTTTCCCCGGATCTCGCATCGCTCTGCAGCTGGCGGTTTCCCCGGATCTCGCATCGCGCTGCAGCTGGCGGTTTCTCCGGATCTCGCATCGCGCTGCAGCTGGCGGTTTCCCCGGATCTCGCATCGCGCTGCAGCTGGCGGTTTCTCCGGATCTCGCATCGCGCTGCAGCTGGCGGTTTCCCCGGATCTCGCATCGCGCTGCAGCTGGCGGTTTCCCCGGATCTCGCATCGCTCTGCAGCTGGCGGTTTCCCCGGATCTCGCATCGCGCTGCAGCTGGCGGTTTCCCCGGATCTCGCATCGCGCTGCAGCTGGCGGTTTCTCCGGATCTCGCATCGCGCTGCAGCTGGCGGTTTCTCCGGATCTTGCATCGCGCTGCAGCTGGCGGTTTCCCCGGATCTCGCATCGCGCTGCAGCTGGCGGTTTCCCCGAATCTCGCATCGCTCTGCAGCTGGCGGTTTCCCCGGATCTCGCATCGCTCTGCAGCTGGCGGTTTCCCCGGATCTCGCATCGCGCTGCAGCAGGCGGTTTCTCCGGATCTCGCATCGCGCTGCAGCTGGCGGTTTTTCCGGATCTCGCATCGCTCTGCAGCTGGCGGTTTCTCCGGATCTCGCATCGCGCTGCAGCTGGCGGTTTCCCCGGATCTCGCATCGCGCTGCAGCTGGCGGTTTCCCCGGATCTCGCATCGCGCTGCAGCTGGCGGTTTCCCCGGATCTCGCATCGCGCTGCAGCTGGCGGTTTCTCCGGATCCCGCATCGCGCTGCAGCTGGCGGTTTCCCCGGATCCCGCATCGCGCTGCAGCTGGCGGTTTCTCCGGATCCCGCATCGCGCTGCAGCTGGCGGTTTCTCCGGATCTCGCATCGCGCTGCAGCTGGCGGTTTCCCCGGATCTCGCATCGCGCTGCAGCTGGCGGTTTCCCCGGATCTCGCATCGCTCTGCAGCTGGCGGTTTCCCCGGATCTCGCATCGCGCTGCAGCTGGCGGTTTCTCCGGATCTCGCATCGCGCTGCAGCTGGCGGTTTCTCCGGATCCCGCATCGCTCTGCAGCTGGCGGTTTCCCCGGATCTCGCATCGCGCTGCAGCTGGCGGTTTCTCCGGATCTCGCATCGCGCTGCAGCTGGCGGTTTCTCCGGATCTCGCATCGCGCTGCAGCTGGCGGTTTCCCCGGATCTCGCATCGCTCTGCAGCTGGCGGTTTCCCCGGATCTCGCATCGCGCTGCAGCTGGCGGTTTCTCCGGATCTCGCATCGCGCTGCAGCTGGCGGTTTCTCCGGATCTCGCATCGCGCTGCAGCTGGCGGTTTCCCCGGATCTCGCATCGCTCTGCAGCTGGCGGTTTCCCCGGATCTCGCATCGCGCTGCAGCTGGCGGTTTCCCCGGATCTCGCATCGCGCTGCAGCTGGCGGTTTCTCCGGATCTCGCATCGCGCTGCAGCTGGCGGTTTCCCCGGATCTCGCATCGCGCTGCAGCTGGCGGTTTCCCCGGATCTCGCATCGCTCTGCAGCTGGCGGTTTCCCCGGATCTCGCATCGCGCTGCAGCTGGCGGTTTCTCCGGATCTCGCATCGCGCTGCAGCTGGCGGTTTCCCCGGATCTCGCATCGCTCGGCAGCTGGCGGTTTCCCCGGATCTCGCATCACGCTGCAGCTGGCGGTTTCCCCGGATCTCGCATCGCGCTGCAGCTGGCGGTTTCCCCGGATCTCGCATCGCTCTGCAGCTGGCGGTTTCCCCGGATCTCGCATCGCGCTGCAGCTGGCGGTTTCTCCGGATCTCGCATCGCGCTGCAGCTGGCGGTTTCCCCGGATCTCGCATCGCGCTGCAGCTGGCGGTTTCCCCGGATCTCGCATCGCTCTGCAGCTGGCGGTTTCTCCGGATCTCGCATCGCGCTGCAGCTGGCGGTTTCCCCGGATCTCGCATCGCGCTGCAGCTGGCGGTTTCTCCGGATCTCGCATCGCGCTGCAGCTGGCGGTTTCCCCGGATCTCGCATCGCGCTGCAGCTGGCGGTTTCCCCGGATCTCGCATCGCTCTGCAGCTGGCGGTTTCCCCGGATCTCGCATCGCGCTGCAGCTGGCGGTTTCCCCGGATCTCGCATCGCGCTGCAGCTGGCGGTTTCTCCGGATCTCGCATCGCGCTGCAGCTGGCGGTTTCTCCGGATCTCGCATCGCGCTGCAGCTGGCGGTTTCCCCGGATCTCGCATCGCGCTGCAGCTGGCGGTTTCCCCGAATCTCGCATTGCTCTGCAGCTGGCGGTTTCCCCGGATCTCGCATCGCTCTGCAGCTGGCGGTTTCCCCGGATCTCGCATCGCGCTGCAGCAGGCGGTTTCTCCGGATCTCGCATCGCGCTGCAGCTGGCGGTTTTTCCGGATCTCGCATCGCTCTGCAGCTGGCGGTTTCTCCGGATCTCGCATCGCGCTGCAGCTGGCGGTTTCCCCGGATCTCGCATCGCGCTGCAGCTGGCGGTTTCCCCGGATCTCGCATCGCGCTGCAGCTGGCGGTTTCCCCGGATCTCGCATCGCGCTGCAGCTGGCGGTTTCCCCGGATCTCGCATCGCTCTGCAGCTGGCGGTTTCCCCGGATCTCGCATCGCTCGGCAGCTGGCGGTTTACCAGCCTGTCCCCAAACCCCAACCCCTTGCCTGGCACAGTACTGCCCCCGAGAACGCGGCCCATCCCCTGGCAAAGAGCTGCTCCCGAGAACGCGGCCCATCCCCTGGCACAGAGCTGCCCCCGAGAACACGACCCATCCCCTGGCACAGATCTGCCCCCGAGAACGTGGCCCATCCCCTGGCACAGATCTGCCCCTGAGAACGCGGCCCATCCCCTGGCACAGAGCTGCCCCTGAGAACGCGGCCCATCCCCTGGCACAGAGCTGCCCCCGAGAACGCGGCCCATCCCCTCGCCCGGCACAATGCTGCACCCGAGAACGCGGCCCATCCCCTGGTAAAGAGCTGCCCCTGAGAACACGACCCATCCCCTGGCACAGATCTGCCCTTGAGAACGCGGCCCATCCCCTGGCACAGATCTGCCCCTGAGAACGCGGCCCATCCCCTGGCACAGATCTGCCCCCGAGAACGCGGCCCATCGCCCGGCACAATGCTGCACCCGAGAACGCGGCCCATCCCCTGGCACAGAGCTGCCCCCGAGAACACGGCCCATCCCCTCGCCCGGCACAATGCTGCACCCGAGAACGCGGCCCATCCCCTGGTAAAGAGCTGCCCCCGAGAACACGACCCATCCCCTGGCACAGAGCTGCCCCTGAGAACGCAGCCCATCCCCTCGCCCGGCACAATGCTGCACCCGAGAACGCGGCCCATCCCCTGGCACAGAGCTGCCCCCGAGAACACGGCCCATCCCCTCGCCCGGCACAATGCTGCACCCGAGAACGCGGCCCATCCCCTGGTAAAGAGCTGCCCCCGAGAACACGACCCATCCCCTGGCACAGATCTGCCCTTGAGAACGCGGCCCATCCCCTGGCACAGATCTGCCCCTGAGAACGCGGCCCATCCCCTGGCACAGATCTGCCCCCGAGAACGTGGCCCATCCCCTGGCACAGATCTGCCCTTGAGAACGCGGCCCATCCCCTGGCACAGAGCTGCCCCTGAGAACGCGGCCCATCCCCTGGCACAGAGCTGCCCCCGAGAACGCGGCCCATCCCCTCGCCCGGCACAATGCTGCACCCGAGAACGCGGCCCATCCCCTGGTAAAGAGCTGCCCCCGAGAACACGACCCATCCCCTGGCACAGAGCTGCCCCTGAGAACGCGGCCCATCCCCTGGCACAGAGCTGCCCCTGAGAACGCAGCCCATCCCCTGGCACAGATCTGCCCCCAAGAACGTGGCCCATCCCCTGGCACAGATCTGCCCCTGAGAACGCGGCCCATCCCCTGGCACAGAGCTGCCCCTGAGAACGTGGCCCATCCCCTGGCACAGATCTGCCCCTGAGAACGCGGCCCATCCCCTGGCACAGAGCTGCCCCTGAGAACGCGGCCCATCCCCTGGCACAGAGCTGCCCCTGAGAACGCGGCCCATCCCCTGGCACAGAGCTGCCCCCGAGAACGCGGCCCATCCCCTCGCCCGGCACAATGCTGCACCCGAGAACGCGGCCCATCCCCTAGCACAGAGCTGCCCCTGAGAACGCGGCCCATCCCCTGGCACAGAGCTGCCCGAGAACGCGGCCCATTCCCTGGCACAGAGCTGCCCCTGAGAACGCGGCCCATCCCCTGGCACAGAGCTGCCCCTGAGAACGCGGCCCATCCCCTGGCACAGAGCTACCCCTGAGAACGCGGCCCATCCCCTGGCACAGAGCTACCCCTGAGAACGCGGCCCATCCCCTGGCACAGAGCTGCCCCTGAGAACGCGGCCCATCCCCTGGCACAGATCTGCCCCTGAGAACGCGGCCCATCCCCTGGCACAGATCTGCCCCTGAGAACGCGGCCCATCCCCTGGCACAGATCTGCCCCTGAGAACGCGGCCCATCGCCTCGCACAGAGCTGCCCCTGAGAACGCGGCCCATCCCCTGGCACAGATCTGCCCCTGAGAACGCGGCCCATCCCCTGGCACAGATCTGCCCCTGAGAACGCGGCCCATCCCCTGGCACAGATCTGCCCCTGAGAACGCGGCCCATCCCCTGGCACAGATCTGCCCCTGAGAACGCGGCCCATCGCCTCGCACAGAGCTGCCCCTGAGAACGCGGCCCATCCCCTGGCACAGAGCTACCCCTGAGAACGCGGCCCATCCCCTGGCACAGAGCTGCCCCTGAGAACGCAGCCCATCCCCTGGCACAGAGCTGCCCCTGAGAACGCGGCCCATCCCCTGGCACAGATCTGCCCCTGAGAACGCGGCCCATCCCCTGGCACAGAGCTGCCCCTGAGAACGCGGCCCATCCCCTGGCACAGATCTGCCCCTGAGAACGCGGCCCATCCCCTGGCAAAGAGCTGCCCCCGAGAACACGACCCATCCCCTGGCACAGATCTGCCCTTGAGAACGCGGCCCATCCCCTGGCACAGATCTGCCCCTGAGAACGCGGCCCATCCCCTGGCACAGATCTGCCCCCGAGAACGTGGCCCATCCCCTGGCACAGATCTGCCCCCGAGAACGCGGCCCATCCCCTGGCACAGAGCTGCCCCCGAGAACGCGGCCCATCCCCTGGCACAGAGCTGCCCCTGAGAACGCGGCCCATCCCCTGGCACAGAGCTGCCCCTGAGAACGCGGCCCATCCCCTGGCACAGATCTGCCCCTGAGAACGCGGCCCATCCCCTGGCACAGAGCTGCCCCTGAGAACGCGGCCCATCCCCTGGCACAGAGCTGCCCCTGAGAACGCGGCCCATCCCCTGGCACAGAGCTGCCCCCGAGAACGCGGCCCATCCCCTGGCACAGAGCTGCCCCTGAGAACGCGGCCCATCCCCTGGCACAGAGCTGCCCCTGAGAACGCGGCCCATCCCCTGGCACAGAGCTGCCCCCGAGAACGCGGCCCATCCCCTCGCCCGGCACAATGCTGCACCCGAGAACGCGGCCCATCCCCTAGCACAGAGCTGCCCCTGAGAACGCGGCCCATCCCCTGGCACAGAGCTGCCCGAGAACGCGGCCCATCCCCTGGCACAGAGCTGCCCCTGAGAACGCGGCCCATCCCCTGGCACAGAGCTGCCCCTGAGAACGCGGCCCATCCCCTGGCACAGAGCTGCCCCCGAGAACGCGGCCCATCCCCTGGCACAGAGCTGCCCCTGAGAACGCGGCCCATCCCCTGGCACAGAGCTGCCCCTGAGAACGCGGCCCATCCCCTGGCACAGAGCTGCCCCTGAGAACGCGGCCCATCCCCTGGCACAGATCTGCCCCTGAGAACGCGGCCCATCCCCTGGCACAGAGCTGCCCCTGAGAACGCGGCCCATCCCCTGGCACAGAGCTGCCCCTGAGAACGCGGCCCATCCCCTGGCACAGAGCTGCCCCCGAGAACGCGGCCCATCCCCTGGCACAGAGCTGCCCCTGAGAACGCGGCCCATCCCCTGGCACAGAGCTGCCCCTGAGAACGCGGCCCATCCCCTGGCACAGAGCTGCCCCCGAGAACGCGGCCCATCCCCTCGCCCGGCACAATGCTGCACCCGAGAACGCGGCCCATCCCCTAGCACAGAGCTGCCCCTGAGAACGCGGCCCATCCCCTGGCACAGAGCTGCCCGAGAACGCGGCCCATCCCCTGGCACAGAGCTGCCCCTGAGAACGCGGCCCATCCCCTGGCACAGAGCTGCCCCTGAGAACGCGGCCCATCCCCTGGCACAGAGCTGCCCCTGAGAACGCGGCCCATCCCCTGGCACAGAGCTACCCCTGAGAACGCGGCCCATCCCCTGGCACAGAGCTACCCCTGAGAACGCGGCCCATCCCCTGGCACAGAGCTGCCCCTGAGAACGCGGCCCATCCCCTGGCACAGAGCAGCCCCTGAGAACGTGGCCCATCCCCTGGCACAGAGCTGCCCCTGAGAACGCGGACCATCCCCTGGCACAGATCTGCCCCTGAGAACGCGGCCCATCCCCTGGCACAGATCTGCCCCTGAGAACGCGGCCCATCCCCTGGCACAGATCTGCCCCTGAGAACGCGGCCCATCCCCTGGCACAGATCTGCCCCTGAGAACGCGGCCCATCGCCTCGCACAGAGCTGCCCCTGAGAACGCGGCCCATCCCCTGGCACAGAGCTACCCCTGAGAACGCGGCCCATCCCCTGGCACAGAGCTGCCCCTGAGAACGCAGCCCATCCCCTGGCACAGAGCTGCCCCTGAGAACGCGGCCCATCCCCTGGCACAGATCTGCCCCTGAGAACGCGGCCCATCCCCTGGCACAGAGCTGCCCCTGAGAAAGCGGCCCATCCCCTGGCACAGAGCTGCCCCTGAGAACGCGGCCCATCCCCTGGCACAGATCTGCCCCTGAGAACGCGGCCCATCCCCTGGCAAAGAGCTGCCCCCGAGAACACGACCCATCCCCTGGCACAGATCTGCCCTTGAGAACGCGGCCCATCCCCTGGCACAGAGCTGCCCCTGAGAACGCGGACCATCCCCTGGCACAGAGCTGCACCTGAGAACGTGGCCCATCCCCTGGCACAGAGCTGCCCCTGAGAACGCGGCCCATCCCCTGGCACAGATCTGCCCCTGAGAACGCGGCCCATCGCCTCGCACAGAGCTGCCCCTGAGAACGCGGCCCATCCCCTGGCACAGAGCTACCCCTGAGAACGCGGCCCATCCCCTGGCACAGAGCTGCCCCTGAGAACGCAGCCCATCCCCTGGCACAGAGCTGCCCCTGAGAACGCGGCCCATCCCCTGGCACAGATCTGCCCCTGAGAACGCGGCCCATCCCCTGGCACAGAGCTGCCCCTGAGAACGCGGCCCATCCCCTGGCACAGATCTGCCCCTGAGAACGCGGCCCATCCCCTGGCAAAGAGCTGCCCCCGAGAACACGACCCATCCCCTGGCACAGATCTGCCCTTGAGAACGCGGCCCATCCCCTGGCACAGATCTGCCCCTGAGAACGCGGCCCATCCCCTGGCACAGATCTGCCCCCGAGAACGTGGCCCATCCCCTGGCACAGATCTGCCCCCGAGAACGCGGCCCATCCCCTGGCACAGAGCTGCCCCTGAGAACGCGGCCCATCCCCTGGCACAGAGCTGCCCCTGAGAACGCGGCCCATCCCCTGGCACAGAGCTGCCCCTGAGAACGCGGCCCATCCCCTGGCACAGATCTGCCCCTGAGAACGCGGCCCATCCCCTGGCACAGAGCTGCCCCTGAGAACGCGGCCCATCCCCTGGCACAGAGCTGCCCCCGAGAACGCGGCCCATCCCCTCGCCCGGCACAATGCTGCACGCGAGAACGCGGCCCATCCCCTGGCAAAGAGCTGCCCCTGAGAACGCGGCCCATCCCCTGGCACAGATCTGCCCGAGAACGCGGCCCATCCCCTGGCACAGAGCTACCCCTGAGAACGCGGCCCATCCCCTGGCACAGAGCTGCCCCTGAGAACGTGGCCCATCCCCTGGCACAGATCTGCCCCTGAGAACGCGGCCCATCCCCTGGCACAGAGCTGCCCCTGAGAACGCGGCCCATCCCCTAGCACAGAGCTGCCCCTGAGAACGCGGCCCATCCCCTGGCACAGAGCTGCCCCTGAGAACGCGGCCCATCCCCTGGCAAAGAGCTGCCCCCGAGAACACGACCCATCCCCTGGCATAGATCTGCCCCTGAGAACGCGGCCCATCCCCTGGCACAGAGCTGCCCCCGAGAACACGACCCATCCCCTGGCACAGAGCTGCCCCTGAGAACGCGGCCCATACCCTGGCACAGAGCTGCCCCTGAGAACGCAGCCCATCCCCTGGCACAGATCTGCCCCTGAGAACGCGGCCCATCCCCTGGCACAGATCTGCCCGAGAACGCGGCCCATCCCCTGGCACAGAGCTGCCCCTGAGAACGCGGCCCATCCCCTGGCACAGAGCTGCCCCTGAGAACGCGGCCCATCCCCTGGCACAGATCTGCCCCTGAGAACGCTGCCCACCCCCTGGCACAGATCTGCCCCTGAGAACGCGGCCCATCGCCTCGCCCGGCAGAACTGCCCGAGAGAAGGGTTTCTTGCTGATGTTACACACAGGAACGTGGAACAAATGCCACTGATCTGCCACACTAGTGACCCGATTCAGTGGCTGCCGTGTGCTGCTGATGAGGGGAACAGATTTATTTTAGGAAGTCTCCCACATGCCGGCTTTCTGCGCCTAAATATTGTACAAATCTTTCCAAAATACACTCCCAGGAACGTTTCCTCGCTGGTAAATAAGTGTACAAGTCCGTGGCACTGCGCTTTCTTTCCCACCAGTGGTCAGGGTTATATCGGGGTGAAATCTATTCTCCCAGGAAAGGGTTAACAGAGTAAGAAGCAGATATTGGACAACAGAATTTATTCAGTTTTGTGGAGTTCACAGACTATCCGTCAGAAGAAAAGCAGCTGTCCCAGTAATAACGGGAGTGTCATGTACCTGCCCCTCTGTGGGTCGCAGGGTCACCCCCAACTGTCCAGTTTGGGCAAGTGTCAAGAGAAACCAAAGTACTGCGCTAGGCCCCGCGCTTGCGCTACAATGCTGCCGCGTGCAGATTCTCGCAGCCCGCGAGACTCCGCAAACAGTCCTGTGCTAATAAGGACGGAGACGACAGGCGCACTCACTAAAGGAGAACATGCACGGCAAGACTGTATGGCAGGGAAGGGGTTAAATCGCAGAACAGTTTCATGCATTTTGGGATCAGTCTGACTAGTCCCTGGGACCTGGTGTCAGACTCGGGGACAAACTGGTTTCATTTGGCCGCATTCATTCCCTGCTTATCTGACCTCACAGATCACAGGCAGAGAAGTTAAACCCGGACGTCTCTCACCGTCACCGGCTAAACCGCGCATGTCTCACCGTCACCGGCTAAACCGCGCATGTCTCATAACGAAATAAAGAGCTGGTGATAAACTGGGGAAAACATTTATATTCAGTGCTATTTCTTTAACTCCTTCTTTGCTGGCCAAAAGGAAATTGCTTTGTTTATTTGTGGCCTGTCCAGCAGGGAAAGGTTCAGTAACCCCTGTGCTGCCACAAGGCCTAAATTACCCGGTCACCACGTCAGCGGAGTGTGAATTTATTCACGTCTCCACGTCACTGAGCCGGGCCAGATACGCCTCCCATCCCGCCGCCTTATACATCTCGGCGGCTTCCAGGCGATTGGCGACGGACAAGATGCCGCGGCCCACGATGATGATGTCAGAGCCCTTCTTGACGATGACCTCATGAGGACTGTGGTACTGCTGTCCCAGACTGTCAGCTGAAAGAGGTAATGAGAGGCAGACAGTGTACAACAGGTGGGAAACGGTCCAATCCATCAAAAGAAAACAGAAAGGTGAACACCCTGCGCCTCCTGCTGGTAGAGTAAGATGCAGGGAGCACTAGGGAAGGGTATGTATACAAAAGGGGACAACTGTAGACCCCCAGTGAAGGAGTGTAGGCTAGGAACTGAAGCCCCCTAGTAAGTGCCTGCGATTAGGAGGCTTCAGTCCCTACTCTGGGGGGGGGGGGGGGGGTCTACGCTTGTTCTCTTTAATCCATTTATAGGCGCCGTTCCCCTTAGGACCAAAGTGAACAAGACGCAGTGACAGCGTTATTTTGTTACAAAATAAAAGCGAGCATTTCAAATCCTGTGTGACATCTCGATTCCTTCCATTTGCTCTAATTTACACCGAGGAATCTAAAAAAGGGAGTCTGATTAGACTTGTTTTCTACGTCGCAGTAACGCGACGGACACGTCCCAGTAACGCGACGGATACGTCCCAGTAACGCGACGGATACGTCCCTCTCACGAGACGGATACGTCCCAGTAACGCGACAGATACGTCCCAGTAACGCGACGGATACGTCCCAGTAACGCGACGGATACGTCCCAGTAACGAGGCGGATACGTCCCAGTAACGCGACGGATACGTCCCAGTAACGAGGCGGATACGTCCCAGTAACGAGACGGATACGTCCCAGTAACGAGGCGGATACGTCCCAGTAACGAGACGGATACGTCCCAGTAACGTGACGGATACGTCCCAGTAACGAGACGGATACGTCCCAGTAACGAGGCGGATACGTCCCAGTAACGAGACGGATACGTCCCAGTAACGAGACGGATACGTCCCAGTAACGAGACGGATACGTCCCAGTAACGCGACAGATACGTCCCAGTAACGCGACGGATACGTCCCAGTAACGCGACAGATACGTCCCAGTAACGAGACGGATACGTCCCAGTAACGAGACGGATACGTCCCAGTAACGCGACGGATACGTCCCAGTAACGAGGCGGATACGTCCCAGTAACGAGGCGGATACGTCCCAGTAACGAGACGGATACGTCCCAGTAACGAGGCGGATACGTCCCAGTAACGAGGCGGATACGTCCCAGTAACGAGACGGATACGTCCCAGTAACGAGGCGGATACGTCCCAGTAACGAGGCGGATACGTCCCAGTAACGAGACGGATACGTCCCAGTAACGAGGCGGATACGTCCCAGTAACGAGACGGATACGTCCCAGTAACGCGACGGATACGTCCCAGTAACGAGACGGATACGTCCCAGTAACGAGGCGGATACGTCCCAGTAACGAGACGGATACGTCCCAGTAACGCGACGGATACGTCCCAGTAACGCGACAGATACGTCCCAGTAACGAGGCGGATACGTCCCAGTAACGCGACGGATACGTCCCAGTAACGAGGCGGATACGTCCCAGTAACGAGACGGATACGTCCCAGTAACGAGACGGATACGTCCCAGTAACGAGGCGGATACGTCCCAGTAACGAGACGGATACGTCCCAGTAACGTGACGGATACGTCCCAGTAACGCGACGGATACGTCCCAGTAACGCGGCGGATACGTCCCAGTAACGAGACGGATACGTCCCAGTAACGCGACGGATACGTCCCAGTAACGAGACGGATACGTCCCAGTAACGAGACGGATACGTCCCAGTAACGAGGCGGATACGTCCCAGTAACGCGACGGATACGTCCCAGTAACGCGGCGGATACGTCCCAGTAACGAGACGGATACGTCCCAGTAACGCGACGGATACGTCCCAGTAACGAGGCGGATACGTCCCAGTAACGCGACGGATACGTCCCAGTAACGAGGCGGATACGTCCCAGTAACGCGACGGATATGTCCCAGTAACGAGGCGGATACGTCCCAGTAACGAGGCGGATACGTCCCAGTAACGAGACGGATACGTCCGTCTCACGAGACGGATACGTCCCAGTAACGAGACGGATACGTCCCAGTAACGAGACGGATACGTCCCAGTAACGAGGCGGATACGTCCCAGTAACGAGGCGGATACGTCCCTCTCACGAGACGGATACGTCCCAGTAACGAGGCGGATACGTCCCAGTAACGAGACGGATACGTCCCAGTAACGAGACGGATACGTCCCAGTAACGAGGCGGATACGTCCCAGTAACGAGACGGATACGTCCCAGTAACGAGGCGGATACGTCCCAGTAACGAGACGGATACGTCCCAGTAACGAGACGGATACGTCCCAGTAACGCGACGGATACGTCCCAGTAACGAGACGGATACGTCCCAGTAACGAGACGGATACGTCCCAGTAACGAGGCGGATACGTCCCAGTAACGAGACGGATACGTCCCAGTAACGAGACGGATACGTCCCAGTAACGAGGCGGATACGTCCCAGTAACGAGGCGGATACGTCCCAGTAACGAGACGGATACGTCCCAGTAACGAGGCGGATACGTCCCAGTAACGAGACGGATACGTCCCAGTAACGTGACGGATACGTCCCAGTAACGAGACGGATACGTCCCAGTAACGAGACGGATACGTCCCAGTAACGAGGCGGATACGTCCCAGTAACGAGGCGGATACGTCCCAGTAACGAGACGGATACGTCCCAGTAACGAGACGGATACGTCCCAGTAACGAGACGGATACGTCCCAGTAACGAGACGGATACGTCCCAGTAACGAGGCGGATACGTCCCAGTAACGAGGCGGATACGTCCCAGTAACGAGACGGATACGTCCCAGTAACGCGACGGATACGTCCCAGTAACGAGGCGGATACGTCCCAGTAACGAGACGGATACGTCCCAGTAACGAGGCGGATACGTCCCAGTAACGAGACGGATACGTCCCAGTAACGCGACGGATACGTCCCAGTAACGAGGCGGATACGTCCCAGTAACGAGACGGATACGTCCCAGTAACGCGGCGGATACGTCCCAGTAACGAGGCGGATACGTCCCAGTAACGCGACGGATACGTCCCAGTAACGAGACGGATACGTCCCAGTAACGAGGCGGATACGTCCCAGTAACGCACGTCCCAGTAACGTGACGGATACGTCCCAGTAACGCGACGGATACGTCCCAGTAACGAGACGGATACGTCCCAGTAACGCGGCGGATACGTCCCAGTAACGAGACGGATACGTCCCAGTAACGAGACGGATACGTCCCTCTCACGAGACGGATACGTCCCAGTAACGAGGCGGATACGTCCCAGTAACGAGACGGATACGTCCCAGTAACGAGGCGGATACGTCCCAGTAACGAGACGGATACGTCCCAGTAACGCGGCGGATACGTCCCAGTAACGAGACGGATACGTCCCAGTAACGAGACGGATACGTCCCAGTAACGAGACGGATATGTCCCAGTAACGAGACGGATACGTCCCAGTAACGAGACGGATACGTCCCAGTAACGAGACGGATACGTCCCAGTAACGAGACGGATACGTCCCTCTCACGAGACGGATACGTCCCAGTAACGAGGCGGATACGTCCCAGTAACGAGACGGATACGTCCCAGTAACGAGACGGATACGTCCCAGTAACGAGGCGGATACGTCCCAGTAACGAGACGGATACGTCCCTCTCACGAGACGGATACGTCCCAGTAACGAGACGGATACGTCCCAGTAACGAGGCGGATATGTCCCAGTAACGAGACGGATACGTCCCTCTCACGAGACGGATACGTCCCAGTAACGAGGCGGATACGTCCCAGTAACGAGGCGGATACGTCCCAGTAACGAGACGGATACGTCCCAGTAACGAGACGGATACGTCCCAGTAACGAGGCGGATACGTCCCAGTAACGAGGCGGATACGTCCCAGTAACGAGACGGATACGTCCCAGTAACGAGGCGGATACGTCCCAGTAACGAGACGGATACGTCCCAGTAACGCGGCGGATACGTCCCAGTAACGAGACGGATACGTCCCAGTAACGAGACGGATACGTCCCAGTAACGAGACGGATACGTCCCAGTAACGAGACGGATACGTCCCAGTAACGAGACGGATACGTCCCAGTAACGAGACGGATACGTCCCAGTAACGAGACGGATACGTCCCTCTCACGAGACGGATACGTCCCAGTAACGAGGCGGATACGTCCCAGTAACGAGACGGATACGTCCCAGTAACGAGACGGATACGTCCCAGTAACGAGACGGATACGTCCCAGTAACGAGACGGATACGTCCCAGTAACGAGACGGATACGTCCCAGTAACGAGACGGATACGTCCCAGTAACGAGACGGATACGTCCCAGTAACGAGACGGATACGTCCCAGTAACGAGGCGGATACGTCCCAGTAACGAGGCGGATACGTCCCAGTAACGAGACGGATACGTCCCAGTAACGAGACGGATACGTCCCAGTAACGAGGCGGATACGTCCCAGTAACGAGGCGGATACGTCCCAGTAACGTGACGGATACGTCCCAGTAACGCGACGGATACGTCCCAGTAACGAGACGGATACGTCCCAGTAACGAGGCGGATACGTCCCAGTAACGAGGCGGATACGTCCCAGTAAGGAGACGGATACGTCCCAGTAACGCGACGGATACGTCCCAGTAACGAGACGGATACGTCCCAGTAACGAGACGGATACGTCCCAGTAACGAGGCGGATACGTCCCAGTAACGAGACGGATACGTCCCAGTAACGAGACGGATACGTCCCAGTAACGAGACGGATACGTCCCAGTAACGCGACGGATACGTCCCAGTAACGAGGCGGATACGTCCCAGTAACGAGACGGATACGTCCCAGTAACGAGACGGATACGTCCCAGTAACGAGACGGATACGTCCCAGTAACGCGACGGATACGTCCCAGTAACGAGACGGATACGTCCCAGTAACGAGACGGATACGTCCCAGTAACGAGGCGGATACGTCCCAGTAACGAGACGGATACGTCCCAGTAACGAGGCGGATACGTCCCAGTAACGAGGCGGATACGTCCCAGTAACGAGGCGGATACGTCCCAGTAACGAGGCGGATACGTCCCAGTAACGAGACGGATACGTCCCAGTAACGAGGCGGATACGTCCCAGTAACGAGACGGATACGTCCCAGTAACGAGACGGATACGTCCCAGTAACGCGGCGGATACGTCCCAGTAACGAGGCGGATACGTCCCAGTAACGCGGCGGATACGTCCCAGTAACGAGACGGATACGTCCCAGTAACGAGACGGATACGTCCCAGTAACGAGGCGGATACGTCCCAGTAACGCGACGGATACGTCCCAGTAACGCACGTCCCAGTAACGTGACGGATACGTCCCAGTAACGCGACAGATACGTCCCAGTAACGAGACGGATACGTCCCAGTAACGCGGCGGATACGTCCCAGTAACGAGACGGATACGTCCCAGTAACGAGACGGATACGTCCCAGTAACGCGACGGATACGTCCCAGTAACGAGACGGATACGTCCCAGTAACGAGACGGATACGTCCCAGTAACGAGGCGGATACGTCCCAGTAACGAGGCGGATACGTCCCAGTAACGAGACGGATACGTCCCAGTAACGAGGCGGATACGTCCCAGTAACGCGGCGGATACGTCCCAGTAACGAGGCGGATACGTCCCAGTAACGAGGCGGATACGTCCCAGTAACGAGACGGATACGTCCCAGTAACGTGACGGATACGTCCCAGTAACGCGACAGATACGTCCCAGTAACGCGACAGATACGTCCCAGTAACGCGACAGATACGTCCCAGTAACGCGACGGATACGTCCCAGTAACGCGACGGATACGTCCCAGTAACGCACGTCCCAGTAACGAGGCGGATACGTCCCAGTAACGAGGCGGATACGTCCCAGTAACGAGGCGGATACGTCCCAGTAACGAGGCGGATACGTCCCTCTCACGAGACGGATACGTCCCAGTAACGAGGCGGATACGTCCCAGTAACGAGGCGGATACGTCCCAGTAACGCACGTCCCAGTAACGCGACGGATACGTCCCAGTAACGCGACAGATACGTCCCAGTAACGCGACAGATACGTCCCAGTAACGCGACGGATACGTCCCAGTAACGCGACGGATACGTCCCAGTAACGCACGTCCCAGTAACGAGGCGGATACGTCCCAGTAACGCGACAGATACGTCCCAGTAACGCGACAGATACGTCCCAGTAACGCGACAGATACGTCCCAGTAACGCGACAGATACGTCCCAGTAACGCGACGGATACGTCCCAGTAACGAGACGGACACGTCCCAGTAACGAGACGGATACGTCCCAGTAACGAGACGGATACGTCCCAGTAACGCGACGGATACGTCCCAGTAACGAGGCGGATACGTCCCAGTAACGCGGCGGATACGTCCCAGTAACGAGACGGATACGTCCCAGTAACGAGGCGGATACGTCCCAGTAACGAGGCGGATACGTCCCAGTAACGAGGAGGATACGTCCCAGTAACGAGGCGGATACGTCCCAGTAACGAGGCGGATACGTCCCAGTAACGAGGAGGATACGTCCCAGTAACGAGACGGATACGTCCCAGTAACGCGGCGGATACGTCCCAGTAACGAGACGGATACGTCCCAGTAACGAGGCGGATACGTCCCAGTAACGCGGCGGATACGTCCCAGTAACGAGACGGATACGTCCCAGTAACGAGGCGGATACGTCCCAGTAACGAGGCGGATACGTCCCAGTAACGAGACGGATACGTCCCAGTAACGAGGCGGATACGTCCCAGTAACGAGGCGGATACGTCCCAGTAACGAGGAGGATACGTCCCAGTAACGCGACGGATACGTCCCAGTAACGAGGCGGATACGTCCCAGTAACGAGACGGATACGTCCCAGTAACGCGACAGATACGTCCCAGTAACGCGACGGATACGTCCCAGTAACGCGACGGATACGTCCCAGTAACGAGGCGGATACGTCCCAGTAACGAGGCGGATACGTCCCAGTAACGAGACGGATACGTCCCAGTAACGCGACGGATACGTCCCAGTAACGAGGCGGATACGTCCCAGTAACGAGACGGATACGTCCCAGTAACGAGACGGATACGTCCCAGTAACGAGGCGGATACGTCCCAGTAACGCGGCGGATACGTCCCAGTAACGAGACGGATACGTCCCAGTAACGAGACGGATACGTCCCAGTAACGAGGCGGATACGTCCCAGTAACGAGGCGGATACGTCCCTCTCACGAGACGGATACGTCCCAGTAACGAGGCGGATACGTCCCAGTAACGCGACGGATACGTCCCTCTCACGAGACGGATACGTCCCAGTAACGCGGCGGATACGTCCCAGTAACGAGACGGAAACGTCCCAGTAACGAGACGGATACGTCCCAGTAACGAGACGGATACGTCCCAGTAACGAGACGGATACGTCCCAGTAACGAGACGGATACGTCCCAGTAACGAGACGGATACGTCCCAGTAACGAGACGGATACGTCCCAGTAACGAGACGGATACGTCCCAGTAACGAGACGGATACGTCCCAGTAACGAGACGGATACGTCCCAGTAACGAGGCGGATACGTCCCAGTAACGAGGCGGATACGTCCCAGTAACGAGACGGATACGTCCCAGTAACGAGACGGATACGTCCCAGTAACGAGACGGATACGTCCCAGTAACGAGACGGATACGTCCCAGTAACGAGACGGATACGTCCCAGTAACGAGACGGATACGTCCCAGTAACGAGACGGATACGTCCCAGTAACGCGACGGATACGTCCCAGTAACGAGACGGATACGTCCCAGTAACGAGGCGGATACGTCCCAGTAACGAGGCGGATACGTCCCAGTAACGAGGCGGATACGTCCCAGTAACGAGGCGGATACGTCCCAGTAACGAGGCGGATACGTCCCAGTAACGAGACGGATACGTCCCAGTAACGAGGCGGATACGTCCCAGTAACGCGACGGATACGTCCCAGTAACGCGACGGATACGTCCCAGTAACGAGACGGATACGTCCCTCTCACGAGGCGGACACGTCCCACTAACGAGACGGATACGTCCCAGTAACGAGGCGGATACGTCCCTCTCACGAGGCGGACACGTCCCACTAACGAGACGGATACGTCCCAGTAACGAGGCGGATACGTCCCAGTAACGAGGCGGATACGTCCCAGTAACGAGGCGGATACGTCCCAGTAACGCGACGGATACGTCCCAGTAACGAGACGGATACGTCCCAGTAACGAGGCGGATACGTCCCAGTAACGAGACGGATACGTCCCAGTAACGAGACGGATACGTCCCAGTAACGCGACGTATCCGTCCCAGTAACGAGACGGATACGTCCCTCTCACGAGACGGATATGTCCCAGTAACGAGGCGGATATGTCCCAGTAACGAGGCGGATACGTCCCAGTAACGAGACGGATACGTCCCAGTAATGAGACGGATACGTCCCAGTAACGAGGCGGATATGTCCCAGTAACGAGACGGATACGTCCCAGTAATGAGACGGATACGTCCCAGTAACGAGGCGGATACGTCCCAGTAACGAGACGGATACGTCCCAGTAACGAGACGGATACGTCCCAGTAACGAGACGGATACGTCCCAGTAACGCGACGGATACGTCCCTCTCACGAGACGGATACGTCCCAGTAACGAGACGGATACGTCCCAGTAACGAGGCGGATACGTCCCAGTAACGAGACGGATACGTCCCAGTAACGCGACGGATACGTCCCAGTAACGCGACGGATACGTCCCAGTAACGCGACGGATACGTCCCAGTAACGCGACGGAAACGTCCCAGTAACGCGACGGATACGTCCCAGTAACGCGACGGATACGTCCCAGTAACGAGGCGGATACGTCCCAGTAACGAGACGGATACGTCCCAGTAACGAGGCGGATACGTCCCAGTAACGAGACGGATACGTCCCAGTAACGAGACGGATACGTCCCAGTAACGAGGCGGATACGTCCCAGTAACGAGACGGATACGTCCCAGTAACGCGACGGATACGTCCCAGTAACGCGACGGATACGTCCCAGTAACGCGACGGAAACGTCCCAGTAACGCGACGGATACGTCCCAGTAACGCGACGGATACGTCCCAGTAACGAGACGGATACGTCCCAGTAACGAGGCGGATACGTCCCAGTAACGCGACGGATACGTCCCAGTAACGAGACGGATCCGTCCCAGTAACGAGGCGGATACGTCCCAGTAACGAGGCGGATACGTCCCAGTAACGAGACGGATACGTCCCAGTAACGAGACGGATACGTCCCAGTAACGAGGCGGACACGTCCCAGTAACGAGGCGGATACGTCCCAGTAACGAGACGGATACGTCCCAGTAACGAGGCGGATACGTCCCAGTAACGCGACGGATACGTCCCAGTAACGAGACGGATACGTCCCAGTAACGAGACGGATACGTCCCAGTAACGAGACGGATACGTCCCAGTAACGAGACGGATACGTCCCAGTAACGAGGCGGATACGTCCCAGTAACGCGACGGATACGTCCCAGTAACGAGACGGAAACGTCCCAGTAACGCGACGGATACGTCCCAGTAACGCGACGGATACGTCCCAGTAACGAGACGGATACGTCCCAGTAACGAGACGGATACGTCCCAGTAACGAGGCGGATACGTCCCAGTAACGCGACGTATCCGTCCCAGTAACGAGGCGGATACGTCCCAGTAACGAGGCGGATACGTCCCAGTAACGAGGCGGATACGTCCCAGTAACGAGACGGATACGTCCCAGTAACGAGACGGATACGTCCCAGTAACGCGGCGGATACGTCCCAGTAACGAGGCGGATACGTCCCAGTAACGAGGCGGATACGTCCCAGTAACGAGACGGATACGTCCCAGTAACGCACGTCCCAGTAACGTGACGGATACGTCCCAGTAACGAGACGGATACGTCCCAGTAACGAGACGGATACGTCCCAGTAACGCGACAGATACGTCCCAGTAACGCGACGGATACGTCCCAGTAACGAGGCGGATACGTCCCAGTAACGAGGCGGATACGTCCCAGTAACGAGGCGGATACGTCCCAGTAACGAGGCGGATACGTCCCTCTCACGAGACGGATACGTCCCAGTAACGAGGCGGATACGTCCCAGTAACGAGACGGATACGTCCCAGTAACGCACGTCCCAGTAACGAGGCGGATACGTCCCAGTAACGAGGCGGATACGTCCCAGTAACGAGGCGGATACGTCCCAGTAACGAGACGGATACGTCCCAGTAACGAGGCGGATACGTCCCAGTAACGAGACGGATACGTCCCAGTAACGCGGCGGATACGTCCCAGTAACGAGGCGGATACGTCCCAGTAACGAGACGGATACGTCCCAGTAACGAGGCGGATACGTCCCAGTAACGAGGCGGATACGTCCCAGTAACGAGACGGATACGTCCCAGTAACGAGACGGATACGCCCCAGTAACGCGACGGATACGTCCCAGTAACGCACGTCCCAGTAACGAGGCGGATACGTCCCAGTAACGCGACAGATACGTCCCAGTAACGCGACAGATACGTCCCAGTAACGCGACAGATACGTCCCAGTAACGCGACAGATACGTCCCAGTAACGCGACAGATACGTCCCAGTAACGCGACAGATACGTCCCAGTAACGAGGCGGATACGTCCCAGTAACGAGGCGGATACGTCCCAGTAACGCGACGGATACGTCCCAGTAACGAGACGGATACGTCCCAGTAACGAGACGGATACGTCCCAGTAACGAGGCGGATACGTCCCAGTAACGAGACGGATACGTCCCAGTAACGAGACGGATACGTCCCAGTAACGAGGCGGATACGTCCCAGTAACGAGGCGGATACGTCCCAGTAACGTGACGGATACGTCCCAGTAACGAGACGGATACGTCCCAGTAACGAGACGGATACGTCCCAGTAACGAGGCGGATACGTCCCAGTAACGAGGCGGATACGTCCCAGTAACGCGACGGATACGTCCCAGTAACGAGGCGGATACGTCCCAGTAACGAGGCGGATACGTCCCAGTAACGAGGCGGATACGTCCCAGTAACGCGACGGATACGTCCCAGTAACGAGACGGATACGTCCCAGTAACGCGACGGATACGTCCCAGTAACGAGACGGATACGTCCCAGTAACGAGACGGATACGTCCCAGTAACGCGACGGATACGTCCCAGTAACGAGACGGATACGTCCCAGTAACGAGGCGGATACGTCCCAGTAACGAGACGGATACGTCCCAGTAACGAGGCGGATACGTCCCAGTAACGCGACGGATACGTCCCAGTAACGAGACGGAAACGTCCCAGTAACGCGACGGATACGTCCCAGTAACGCGACGGATACGTCCCAGTAACGAGACGGATACGTCCCAGTAACGAGACGGATACGTCCCAGTAACGCGACGGATACGTCCCAGTAACGCGACGGATACGTCCCAGTAACGAGACGGATACGTCCCAGTAACGAGACGGATACGTCCCAGTAACGAGGCGGATACGTCCCAGTAACGAGGCGGATACGTCCCAGTAACGAGGCGGATACGTCCCAGTAACGAGACGGATACGTCCCAGTAACGAGACGGATACGTCCCAGTAACGCGACGGATACGTCCCAGTAACGAGGCGGATACGCCCCAGTAACGCGACGGATACGTCCCAGTAACGAGGCGGATACGCCCCAGTAACGCGACGTATCCGTCCCAGTAACGAGGCGGATACGTCCCAGTAACGAGGCGGATACGTCCCAGTAACGAGGCGGATACGTCCCAGTAACGAGACGGATACGTCCCAGTAACGAGGCGGATACGTCCCAGTAACGAGGCGGATACGTCCCAGTAACGAGGCGGATACGTCCCAGTAACGAGGCGGATACGTCCCAGTAACGAGACGGATACGTCCCAGTAACGCGACGGATACGTCCCAGTAACGAGGCGGATACGTCCCAGTAACGAGGCGGATACGTCCCAGTAACGAGGCGGATACGTCCCAGTAACGCGACAGATACGTCCCAGTAACGCGACGGATACGTCCCAGTAACGCGACGGATACGTCCCAGTAACGCACGTCCCAGTAACGAGGCGGATACGTCCCAGTAACGAGGCGGATACGTCCCAGTAACGAGGCGGATACGTCCCAGTAACGAGGCGGATACGTCCCTCTCACGAGACGGATACGTCCCAGTAACGAGACGGATACGTCCCAGTAACGAGGCGGATACGTCCCAGTAACGAGGCGGATACGTCCCTCTCACGAGACGGATACGTCCCAGTAACGAGGCGGATACGTCCCAGTAACGAGGCGGATACGTCCCAGTAACGTGACGGATACGTCCCAGTAACGAGACGGATACGTCCCAGTAACGAGGCGGATACGTCCCAGTAACGCACGTCCCAGTAACGTGACGGATACGTCCCAGTAACGCGACAGATACGTCCCAGTAACGCGACAGATACGTCCCAGTAACGCGACGGATACGTCCCAGTAACGCGACGGATACGTCCCAGTAACGCACGTCCCAGTAACGAGGCGGATACGTCCCAGTAACGCGACAGATACGTCCCAGTAACGCGACAGATACGTCCCAGTAACGCGACAGATACGTCCCAGTAACGCGACAGATACGTCCCAGTAACGCGACGGATACGTCCCAGTAACGCACGTCCCAGTAACGAGGCGGATACGTCCCAGTAACGAGGCGGATACGTCCCAGTAACGAGACGGATACGTCCCAGTAACGAGGCGGATACGTCCCAGTAACGAGACGGATACGTCCCAGTAACGAGACGGATACGTCCCAGTAACGAGGCGGATACGTCCCAGTAACGAGGCGGATACGTCCCAGTAACGAGACGGATACGTCCCAGTAACGAGGCGGATACGTCCCAGTAACGCGACGGATACGTCCCAGTAACGCGACGGATACGTCCCAGTAACGAGACGGATACGTCCCAGTAACGAGACGGATACGTCCCAGTAACGCGACGGATACGTCCCAGTAACGAGACGGATACGTCCCAGTAACGAGGCGGATACGTCCCAGTAACGAGACGGATACGTCCCAGTAACGAGGCGGATACGTCCCAGTAACGCGACGGATACGTCCCAGTAACGAGACGGATACGTCCCAGTAACGAGACGGATACGTCCCAGTAACGAGACGGATACGTCCCAGTAACGCGACGGATACGTCCCAGTAACGAGACGGATACGTCCCAGTAACGAGGCGGATACGTCCCAGTAACGAGACGGATACGTCCCAGTAACGAGGCGGATACGTCCCAGTAACGCGACGGATACGTCCCAGTAACGCGACGGATACGTCCCAGTAACGAGACGGATACGTCCCAGTAACGAGACGGATACGTCCCAGTAACGCGACGGATACGTCCCAGTAACGCGACGGATACGTCCCAGTAACGAGACGGATACGTCCCAGTAACGAGACGGATACGTCCCAGTAACGAGGCGGATACGTCCCAGTAACGAGGCGGATACGTCCCAGTAACGAGGCGGATACGTCCCAGTAACGAGACGGATACGTCCCAGTAACGAGACGGATACGTCCCAGTAACGCGACGGATACGTCCCAGTAACGAGGCGGATACGCCCCAGTAACGCGACGGATACGTCCCAGTAACGAGGCGGATACGCCCCAGTAACGCGACGTATCCGTCCCAGTAACGAGGCGGATACGTCCCAGTAACGAGGCGGATACGTCCCAGTAACGAGGCGGATACGTCCCAGTAACGAGACGGATACGTCCCAGTAACGAGGCGGATACGTCCCAGTAACGAGGCGGATACGTCCCAGTAACGAGGCGGATACGTCCCAGTAACGAGGCGGATACGTCCCAGTAACGAGACGGATACGTCCCAGTAACGCGACGGATACGTCCCAGTAACGAGGCGGATACGTCCCAGTAACGAGGCGGATACGTCCCAGTAACGAGGCGGATACGTCCCAGTAACGCGACAGATACGTCCCAGTAACGCGACGGATACGTCCCAGTAACGCGACGGATACGTCCCAGTAACGCACGTCCCAGTAACGAGGCGGATACGTCCCAGTAACGAGGCGGATACGTCCCAGTAACGAGGCGGATACGTCCCAGTAACGAGGCGGATACGTCCCTCTCACGAGACGGATACGTCCCAGTAACGAGACGGATACGTCCCAGTAACGAGGCGGATACGTCCCAGTAACGAGGCGGATACGTCCCTCTCACGAGACGGATACGTCCCAGTAACGAGGCGGATACGTCCCAGTAACGAGGCGGATACGTCCCAGTAACGTGACGGATACGTCCCAGTAACGAGACGGATACGTCCCAGTAACGAGGCGGATACGTCCCAGTAACGCACGTCCCAGTAACGTGACGGATACGTCCCAGTAACGCGACAGATACGTCCCAGTAACGCGACAGATACGTCCCAGTAACGCGACGGATACGTCCCAGTAACGCGACGGATACGTCCCAGTAACGCACGTCCCAGTAACGAGGCGGATACGTCCCAGTAACGCGACAGATACGTCCCAGTAACGCGACAGATACGTCCCAGTAACGCGACAGATACGTCCCAGTAACGCGACAGATACGTCCCAGTAACGCGACGGATACGTCCCAGTAACGCACGTCCCAGTAACGAGGCGGATACGTCCCAGTAACGAGGCGGATACGTCCCAGTAACGAGACGGATACGTCCCAGTAACGAGGCGGATACGTCCCAGTAACGAGACGGATACGTCCCAGTAACGAGACGGATACGTCCCAGTAACGAGGCGGATACGTCCCAGTAACGAGGCGGATACGTCCCAGTAACGAGACGGATACGTCCCAGTAACGAGGCGGATACGTCCCAGTAACGCGGCGGATACGTCCCAGTAACGAGACGGATACGTCCCAGTAACGAGACGGATACGTCCCTCTCACGAGACGGATACGTCCCAGTAACGAGGCGGATATGTCCCAGTAACGAGACGGATACGTCCCTCTCACGAGACGGATACGTCCCAGTAACGAGACGGATACGTCCCAGTAACGAGGCGGACACGTCCCAGTAACGAGACGGATACGTCCCAGTAACGAGACGGATACGTCCCAGTAACGAGACGGATACGTCCCAGTAACGAGACGGATACGTCCCAGTAACGAGACGGATACGTCCCAGTAACGAGGCGGATACGTCCCAGTAACGCGACGGATACGTCCCAGTAACGAGACGGATACGTCCCAGTAACGAGACGGATACGTCCCAGTAACGAGGCGGATACGTCCCAGTAACGCGACGGATACGTCCCAGTAACGCACGTCCCAGTAACGAGGCGGATACGTCCCAGTAACGAGACGGATACGTCCCAGTAACGAGACGGATACGTCCCAGTAACGAGGCGGATACGTCCCAGTAACGAGGCGGATACGTCCCAGTAACGAGACGGATACGTCCCAGTAACGCGACGGATACGTCCCAGTAACGAGACGGATACGTCCCAGTAACGAGACGGATACGTCCCAGTAACGAGACGGATACGTCCCAGTAACGAGACGGATACGTCCCAGTAACGAGACGGATACGTCCCAGTAACGAGGCGGATACGTCCCTCTCACGAGACGGATACGTCCCAGTAACGAGACGGATACGTCCCTCTCACGAGACGGATATGTCCCAGTAACGAGGCGGATACGTCCCAGTAACGAGGCGGATACGTCCCAGTAACGAGACGGATACGTCCCAGTAACGAGGCGGATACGTCCCAGTAACGAGGCGGATACGTCCCAGTAACGAGACGGATACGTCCCAGTAACGAGACGGATACGTCCCAGTAACGAGACGGATACGTCCCAGTAACGAGGCGGATACGTCCCAGTAACGAGACGGATACGTCCCTCTCACGAGACGGATACGTCCCAGTAACGAGACGGATACGTCCCAGTAACGAGACGGATACGTCCCAGTAACGCGACGGATACGTCCCAGTAACGCGACGGATACGTCCCAGTAACGAGGCGGATACGTCCCAGTAACGAGACGGATACGTCCCAGTAACGAGGCGGATACGTCCCAGTAACGCGACGGATACGTCCCAGTAACGAGACGGATACGTCCCAGTAACGAGACGGATACGTCCCAGTAACGAGGCGGATACGTCCCAGTAACGAGGCGGATACGTCCCAGTAACGAGGCGGATACGTCCCAGTAACGAGGCGGATACGTCCCAGTAACGCGACGGATACGTCCCAGTAACGAGACGGATACGTCCCAGTAACGAGACGGATACGTCCCAGTAACGCGACGGATACGTCCCAGTAACGCGACGGATACGTCCCAGTAACGCGACGGATACGTCCCAGTAACGAGACGGATACGTCCCAGTAACGAGACGGATACGTCCCAGTAACGAGACGGATACGTCCCAGTAACGAGACGGATACGTCCCAGTAACGAGACGGATACGTCCCAGTAACGAGGCGGATACGTCCCAGTAACGAGGCGGATACGTCCCAGTAACGAGACGGATACGTCCCAGTAACGCGACGGATACGTCCCAGTAACGCGACGGATACGTCCCAGTAACGAGACGGATACGTCCCAGTAACGAGACGGATACGTCCCAGTAACGAGACGGATACGTCCCAGTAACGAGACGGATACGTCCCAGTAACGAGACGGATACGTCCCAGTAACGAGGCGGATACGTCCCAGTAACGAGGCGGATACGTCCCAGTAACGCGACGTATCCGTCCCAGTAACGAGGCGGATACGTCCCAGTAACGAGGCGGATACGTCCCAGTAACGAGGCGGATACGTCCCAGTAACGAGACGGATACGTCCCAGTAACGAGGCGGATACGTCCCAGTAACGAGACGGATACGTCCCAGTAACGAGGCGGATACGTCCCAGTAACGAGACGGATACGTCCCAGTAACGAGGCGGATACGTCCCAGTAACGAGGCGGATACGTCCCAGTAACGAGACGGATACGTCCCAGTAACGAGACGGATACGTCCCAGTAACGAGACGGATACGTCCCAGTAACGCGACGGATACGTCCCAGTAACGAGGCGGATACGTCCCAGTAACGAGGCGGATACGTCCCAGTAACGAGACGGATACGTCCCAGTAACGAGGCGGATACGTCCCAGTAACGAGGCGGATACGTCCCAGTAACGAGACAGATACGTCCCAGTAACGCGACAGATACGTCCCAGTAACGCGACGGATACGTCCCAGTAACGCGACGGATACGTCCCAGTAACGCACGTCCCAGTAACGAGGCGGATACGTCCCAGTAACGAGGCGGATACGTCCCAGTAACGAGGCGGATACGTCCCAGTAACGTGACGGATACGTCCCAGTAACGCGACAGATACGTCCCAGTAACGCGACGGATACGTCCCAGTAACGCGACGGATACGTCCCAGTAACGCACGTCCCAGTAACGAGGCGGATACGTCCCAGTAACGCACGTCCCAGTAACGAGGCGGATACGTCCCAGTAACGAGGCGGATACGTCCCAGTAACGCGACAGATACGTCCCAGTAACGCGACGGATACGTCCCAGTAACGAGACGGATACGTCCCAGTAACGAGGCGGATACGTCCCAGTAACGCGGCGGATACGTCCCAGTAACGAGGCGGATACGTCCCAGTAACGAGACGGATACGTCCCAGTAACGCGGCGGATACGTCCCAGTAACGAGACGGATACGTCCCAGTAACGCGACGGACACGTCCCAGTAACGCGACGGATACGTCCCAGTAACGAGACGGATACGTCCCAGTAACGAGACGGATACGTCCCAGTAACGAGACGGATACGTCCCAGTAACGAGACGGATACGTCCCAGTAACGAGGCGGATACGTCCCAGTAACGAGGCGGATACGTCCCAGTAACGAGACGGATACGTCCCAGTAACGAGACGGATACGTCCCAGTAACGAGGCGGATACGTCCCAGTAACGAGACGGATACGTCCCAGTAACGCGACGGATACGTCCCAGTAACGAGACGGATACGTCCCAGTAACGAGACGGATACGTCCCAGTAACGAGACGGATACGTCCCAGTAACGCGACGGATACGTCCCAGTAACGCGACGGATACGTCCCAGTAACGCGACGGATACGTCCCAGTAACGCACGTCCCAGTAACGAGGCGGATACGTCCCAGTAACGAGACGGATACGTCCCAGTAACGAGACGGATACGTCCCAGTAACGCACGTCCCAGTAACGAGACGGATACGTCCCAGTAACGCACGTCCCAGTAACGAGACGGATACGTCCCAGTAACGCGACAGATACGTCCCAGTAACGCGACAGATACGTCCCAGTAACGCGACGGATACGTCCCAGTAACGCGACGGATACGTCCCAGTAACGCACGTCCCAGTAACGAGGCGGATACGTCCCAGTAACGAGGCGGATACGTCCCAGTAACGAGACGGATACGTCCCAGTAACGAGGCGGATACGTCCCAGTAACGAGGCGGATACGTCCCAGTAACGAGACGGATACGTCCCAGTAACGAGGCGGATACGTCCCAGTAACGAGGCGGATACGTCCCAGTAACGAGACGGATACGTCCCAGTAACGAGGCGGATACGTCCCAGTAACGCGGCGGATACGTCCCAGTAACGAGACGGATACGTCCCAGTAACGCGACGGATACGTCCCAGTAACGAGGCGGATACGTCCCAGTAACGAGGCGGATACGTCCCAGTAACGAGGCGGATACGTCCCAGTAACGAGACGGATACGTCCCAGTAACGAGACGGATACGTCCCAGTAACGAGGCGGATACGTCCCAGTAACGCGACGGATACGTCCCAGTAACGAGACGGATACGTCCCAGTAACGAGGCGGATACGTCCCAGTAACGAGGCGGATACGTCCCAGTAACGAGACGGATACGTCCCAGTAACGAGGCGGATACGTCCCAGTAACGAGGCGGATACGTCCCAGTAACGAGACGGATACGTCCCAGTAACGAGGCGGATACGTCCCAGTAACGAGGCGGATACGTCCCAGTAACGAGGCGGATACGTCCCAGTAACGAGGCGGATACGTCCCAGTAACGCGACAGATACGTCCCAGTAACGAGGCGGATACGTCCCAGTAACGAGGCGGATACGTCCCAGTAACGAGACGGATACGTCCCAGTAACGAGGCGGATACGTCCCAGTAACGAGACGGATACGTCCCAGTAACGAGACGGATACGTCCCAGTAACGAGGCGGATACGTCCCAGTAACGAGACGGATACGTCCCAGTAACGAGGCGGATACGTCCCAGTAACGCGACGGATACGTCCCAGTAACGAGACGGAAACGTCCCAGTAACGCGACGGATACGTCCCAGTAACGCGACGGATACGTCCCAGTAACGAGACGGATACGTCCCAGTAACGAGACGAATACGTCCCAGTAACGAGGCGGATACGCCCCAGTAACGCGACGTATCCGTCCCAGTAACGAGGCGGATACGTCCCAGTAACGAGGCGGATACGTCCCAGTAACGAGACGGATACGTCCCAGTAACGCGACGTATCCGTCCCAGTAACGAGACGGATACGTCCCAGTAACGAGACGGATACGTCCCAGTAACGAGACGGATACGTCCCAGTAACGAGACGGATACGTCCCAGTAACGAGACGGATACGTCCCAGTAACGCGACGGATACGTCCCAGTAACGCGACGGATACGTCCCAGTAACGCGACGGATACGTCCCAGTAACGAGGCGGATACGTCCCAGTAACGAGGCGGATACGTCCCAGTAACGCGACAGATACGTCCCAGTAACGCGACAGATACGTCCCAGTAACGCGACGGATACGTCCCAGTAACGCGACGGATACGTCCCAGTAACGCACGTCCCAGTAACGAGGCGGATACGTCCCAGTAACGAGGCGGATACGTCCCAGTAACGAGGCGGATACGTCCCTCTCACGAGACGGATACGTCCCAGTAACGAGACGGATACGTCCCAGTAACGAGGCGGATACGTCCCAGTAACGCACGTCCCAGTAACGCACGTCCCAGTAACGTGACGGATACGTCCCAGTAACGCGACAGATACGTCCCAGTAACGCGACAGATACGTCCCAGTAACGAGACGGATACGTCCCAGTAACGCGACAGATACGTCCCAGTAACGAGACGGATACGTCCCAGTAACGCGACAGATACGTCCCAGTAACGCGACAGATACGTCCCAGTAACGCGACGGATACGTCCCAGTAACGCGACGGATACGTCCCAGTAACGCACGTCCCAGTAACGAGGCGGATACGTCCCAGTAACGCGACAGATACGTCCCAGTAACGCGACAGATACGTCCCAGTAACGCGACAGATACGTCCCAGTAACGCGACGGATACGTCCCAGTAACGTGACGGATACGTCCCAGTAACGCGACGGATACGTCCCAGTAACGCACGTCCCAGTAACGAGGCGGATACGTCCCAGTAACGAGGCGGATACGTCCCAGTAACGAGACGGATACGTCCCAGTAACGAGGCGGATACGTCCCAGTAACGAGACGGATACGTCCCAGTAACGAGACGGATACGTCCCAGTAACGAGGCGGATACGTCCCAGTAACGCGGCGGATACGTCCCAGTAACGAGACGGATACGTCCCAGTAACGAGGCGGATACGTCCCAGTAACGCGGCGGATACGTCCCAGTAACGAGGCGGATACGTCCCAGTAACGAGGCGGATACGTCCCTCTCACGAGACGGATACGTCCCAGTAACGAGGCGGATATGTCCCAGTAACGAGACGGATACGTCCCAGTAACGAGGCGGATACGTCCCAGTAACGAGACGGATACGTCCCTCTCACGAGGCGGACACGTCCCAGTAACGAGACGGATACGTCCCAGTAACGAGACGGATACGTCCCTCTCACGAGACGGATACGTCCCAGTAACGCGACGGATACGTCCCAGTAACGAGACGGATACGTCCCTCTCACGAGGCGGACACGTCCCAGTAACGAGACGGATACGTCCCAGTAACGAGGCGGATACGTCCCAGTAACGAGACGGATACGTCCCAGTAACGCGACGGATACGTCCCAGTAACGAGACGGATACGTCCCAGTAACGAGACGGATACGTCCCTCTCACGAGACGGATATGTCCCAGTAACGAGACGGATACGTCCCAGTAACGAGGCGGATATGTCCCAGTAACGAGACGGATATGTCCCAGTAACGAGACGGATACGTCCCAGTAACGCGACGGATACGTCCCAGTAACGAGGCGGATACGTCCCAGTAACGAGGCGGATACGTCCCAGTAACGAGGCGGATACGTCCCTCTCACGAGACGGATATGTCCCAGTAACGAGACGGATACGTCCCTCTCACGAGACGGATATGTCCCAGTAACGAGACGGATACGTCCCAGTAACGAGACGGATACGTCCCAGTAACGAGGCGGATATGTCCCAGTAACGAGACGGATACGTCCCAGTAACGAGGCGGATACGTCCCAGTAACGAGGCGGATATGTCCCAGTAACGAGACGGATACGTCCCTCTCACGAGACGGACACGTCCCAGTAACGAGGCGGATACGTCCCAGTAACGAGGCGGATATGTCCCAGTAACGAGACGGATACGTCCCAGTAACGCGACGGATACGTCCCAGTAACGAGGCGGATACGTCCCAGTAACGAGGCGGATACGTCCCAGTAACGAGGCGGATACGTCCCTCTCACGAGACGGATATGTCCCAGTAACGAGACGGATACGTCCCTCTCACGAGACGGATACGTCCCAGTAACGAGACGGATACGTCCCTCTCACGAGGCGGACACGTCCCAGTAACGAGACGGATACGTCCCAGTAACGAGGCGGATATGTCCCAGTAACGAGACGGATACGTCCCAGTAACGAGGCGGATATGTCCCAGTAACGAGACGGATACGTCCCAGTAACGAGACGGATATGTCCCAGTAACGAGACGGATACGTCCCAGTAACGCGACGGATACGTCCCAGTAACGAGGCGGATACGTCCCAGTAACGAGGCGGATACGTCCCAGTAACGCGACGGATACGTCCCAGTAACGAGACGGAAACGTCCCAGTAACGAGGCGGATACGTCCCAGTAACGAGGCGGATACGTCCCAGTAACGAGGCGGATACGTCCCAGTAACGCGGCGGATACGTCCCAGTAACGAGGCGGATACGTCCCAGTAACGCGACGGATACGTCCCTCTCACGAGACGGATACGTCCCAGTAACGAGGCGGATACGTCCCAGTAACGAGACGGATACGTCCCAGTAACGCGACGGATACGTCCCTCTCACGAGACGGATACGTCCCAGTAACGAGGCGGATACGTCCCAGTAACGAGACGGATACGTCCCAGTAACGAGACGGATACGTCCCTCTCACGAGGCGGACACGTCCCAGTAACGAGACGGATACGTCCCAGTAACGAGGCGGATATGTCCCAGTAACGAGACGGATACGTCCCAGTAACGAGGCGGATATGTCCCAGTAACGAGACGGATACGTCCCTCTCACGAGACGGATATGTCCCAGTAACGAGACGGATACGTCCCTCTCACGAGGCGGACACGTCCCAGTAACGAGACGGATACGTCCCAGTAACGAGACGGATACGTCCCAGTAACGAGACGGATATGTCCCAGTAACGAGACGGATACGTCCCAGTAACGCGACGGATACGTCCCAGTAACGCGGCGGATACGTCCCAGTAACGAGGCGGATACGTCCCAGTAACGAGGCGGATACGTCCCAGTAACGAGACGGATACGTCCCAGTAACGAGGCGGATACGTCCCAGTAACGAGGCGGATACGTCCCAGTAACGAGACGGATACGTCCCAGTAACGCGACGGATACGTCCCAGTAACGCGACGGATACGTCCCAGTAACGAGGCGGATACGTCCCAGTAACGCGACGGATACGTCCCTCTCACGAGACGGATACGTCCCAGTAACGAGGCGGATACGTCCCAGTAACGAGACGGATACGTCCCAGTAACGCGACGGATACGTCCCTCTCACGAGACGGATACGTCCCAGTAACGAGGCGGATACGTCCCAGTAACGAGACGGATACGTCCCAGTAACGAGACGGATACGTCCCAGTAACGAGGCGGATACGTCCCAGTAACGAGGCGGATACGTCCCTCTCACGAGACGGATACGTCCCAGTAACGCGGCGGATACGTCCCAGTAACGAGGCGGATACGTCCCTCTCACGAGGCGGATACGTCCCAGTAACGAGACGGATACGTCCCAGTAACGAGACGGATACGTCCCAGTAACGCGGCGGATACGTCCCAGTAACGAGGCGGATACGTCCCTCTCACGAGGCGGATACGTCCCAGTAACGAGGCGGATACGTCCCAGTAACGAGGCGGATACGTCCCAGTAACGAGACGGATACGTCCCAGTAACGAGACGGATACGTCCCAGTAACGAGACGGATACGTCCCAGTAACGAGACGGATACGTCCCAGTAACGAGGCGGATACGTCCCAGTAACGAGACGGATACGTCCCAGTAACGAGACGGATACGTCCCAGTAACGAGACGGATACGTCCCAGTAACGAGACGGATACGTCCCAGTAACGAGGCGGATACGTCCCAGTAACGAGACGGATACGTCCCAGTAACGCGGCGGATACGTCCCAGTAACGAGGCGGATACGTCCCTCTCACGAGGCGGATACGTCCCAGTAACGAGACGGATACGTCCCAGTAACGAGACGGATACGTCCCAGTAACGAGGCGGATACGTCCCAGTAACGAGGCGGATACGTCCCTCTCACGAGACGGATACGTCCCAGTAACGCGGCGGATACGTCCCAGTAACGAGGCGGATACGTCCCTCTCACGAGGCGGATACGTCCCAGTAACGAGACGGATACGTCCCAGTAACGAGACGGATACGTCCCAGTAACGAGGCGGATACGTCCCAGTAACGAGGCGGATACGTCCCTCTCACGAGACGGATATGTCCCTCTCACCTCCTGTCTGCATGTGGACTCCTGGCGTCAAGTGAACAAACTCCGGCTTCTCACTCACTCTCCCACCGGAAATAAAGCCAAACACAAAGTCGGGGTGCGCCTCCGCCATGCTCACCTAGCAGAAAAAAGAAATGATTATATAGATATATAGAGTTTGCTGCGGGTAAAAGGATCGGCCGTACATATGGAAAACAAAGAACAATTCCTGCGCTCCTACTAATTGCGCTAAAATATACCAGCGACGTTTATATGCAGGACCCAAGTCTGTGTAACGAAGGAGACATGTGGTCGCATCTTTTGACCAAAACATGATTCAAGCCGCCAACCTCGTCACAGTAACCTCCGTTTATCAGGGACCTGCACTGAATATTTAGTGTCTTAGGCGTGTAATATAGAGCACGCTAGTGCGCTACCGTGCGAGCGCGCGTCAATTACAATTGACTGTGGGAGGCTGACGTTGATAGTTGAGACCCGCGGGCGGTCGTGAGCAGTGACGCGGCAGATCATAGCAAATGCAAGAAAATGTGTATTTGCACGCTGTTACCGCGCCACGTGACACTGCCAAGCCAATCACAGCGCGGCTATCGCTGTGACGTCTGATGGGCGAGCCTGCCCACAACCAATCCAGAACAGACGTTTATACGGTATGTGCCTGGGTACCATTCTTCTTTGTCTACCATGTGTGTGGTAGGGTGCTACCTGACAGCTTATAGGTACCAGTGGCTGATGTGCAGTAAAAAATGAGTTGTACTGTGATCGCTAGAGAGCAAATAGTACATAACAAATAGTTCATGCTATATTATGTTATTAGAAAAGCATGTTTCAAGCTCTGGCCCAGTTAAGACAGTTCCAAATTCTTAATTGTCATATATAGAAGCACATGCACACCGCTGGTAGGTGCTGGAGGGGGGTACTTATCTGCCGGTGCGCTGTGTTCAGGGAGGTCCAGACATCCCAGAAGTACTTGAGCAAAGGAATGGAAGCAGCACACGGTCTTTCTAAAGGTGCAGTTTATTGTGCCACCAAAGGTCCAACGTTTCGGCAATAGATTGCCTTTATCAAGGGATTGATGGTGCCTCTCCCTGATAAAGGCAATCTATTGCCGAAACGTTGGACCTTTGGTGGCACAATAAACTGCACCTTTAGCAAGACCGTGTGCTGCTTCCATTCCTTTGCCCAAATTCTTAACTGAACAGTTTTTTTGTTCTGCATTTTTTATCCAAGATGACATAGTAGGGGTTTGAACTGAACCTCTGCTTCACACCACCGCTTACAACTATGTAAACGAAACGCGCGCCACATGCATGCGCAACTCTGGGCGCGCCCACTATATAACAAGCCTAAGTGTCCCGTGTACTAAACTGTGAGAATGCCCTGAAGGGGTTAAATAAACGAAGCATATGCTTTTGTGATTTAATGCAATTAAAAGCAGGGTAAAGCCAGTAACAAAGTTCCCTTATTATAAAAGGTAAACTGTGGGTGCTGAATTACCCGAGGGGGGCATATTAATACTTACACAACTCTTCTTTCTGTCTTTTAGTCAAAAGATGCAACCATGTGACTCCTTTGTCAGGCGTAGATTCTAAATGAAAACGTCACTAGTATATTTTAGCCCAAATTGGTAGGAGCGCGGGATCTGCTCTTTGTTATATAGATATATAGACAGATATCGATCTATATATAGCAAAATTTAAATATCACTTGTGAGCACACTCACGTCTTAGACAGGTTTGCAACCCTAGCATAGTGCTTCCACGGCAGCCAGGGATTCTGGGAAATGACATGCAAATGAGCACGGTCACATTTTGCCTGAAATCTATTTTTACATGGAACCCCAATAAAGTTTATGCTGATTGTGGAAGTTTTTTTTTGGCACCCACCATAACTTATCATGCGTGTGAGATACATTAATTGAATAATAATAATAATAGCATGTTCTTGTATAGCGCTGCTAATTTTACATAGCGCGTTACAGAGACATTTTGCAGGCACAGGTCCCTGCCCCGTAGAGCTTACAATCGATGTTTTTGGCGCCTGAGGCACAGGGAGATAAAGTGACTTGCCCAAGGTCACAAGGAGCCAACACCGGAAATTGAACCAGGCTCCCCTGCAGCAATCTCAGTGTCAGTCAGTGAGTCACTGCTTCTCCCATATAGAGATTGAACAGATACATACAATATGTGTGTTTGTGTTTTCTGTTGCCTTAATCCATAATATTAAATGAAAAATAATTTGTCTCTTAAAAATAATTTGTTGTACTTTCTAGAAATCTTTTCATGGACACACCCGAGTTTTATACCCACGGTGGCGCATACAGCGCGCTTTCACAGGCCGCGCATACAGCGCGCTTTCACAGGCCGCGCATACAGCGCGCTCACAGGCCGCGTATATAGCGCGCTGTCACAGGCCGCGTATACAGCGCGCTCACAGGCCACGTATACAGCGCGCTCACAGGCCGCGTATATAGCGCGCTTTCACAGGCCGCGTATGCAGCGCGCTCACAGGCCGCGCGCTCACGGGCCGCGCACATGAAGCGCGCTCACAGGCCGCGCGCTCTCACAGGCCGCGCACATGCAGCGCGCTCTCACAGGCCGCGCACATGCAGCGCGCTTTCACAGGCCGCGTATACAGCGCGCTCACAGGCCGCGCACATGCAGCGCGGTGGGAAGATCTTTGTACAGTATTAGATTTAACCCGTGGTTTCATGTGCTGACCGCTTCCTCTTACTGCACTTACAGGCCGCGTATACAGCGCGCTTTCACAGGCCACGTATACAGCGCGCTTTCACAGGCCGCGTATATACCGCTTCCTCTTACTGCACTTACAGCTGCCTTAGTGTAATCTCCGGTCGCCAGCGATCCCTGGGAACTCATCTCTGCGATCACAAGGCATCCTCTTCCGAGGGCAGCGCCCACCTCCTGCAGCCCCCGCACTACCCCAGGGCCGGGCACTGCGTGGGCATTTACTACGTCTGCCCAGGAAGAGATGGTAAAGATGCCACCTGGGGGAAGAGAAGCGGAATCGGATAAAGGAGAACTGCGCATTCGCCAACACGCGAATACTTCGCGAAGGAAAGAGCACCAAGCGTTGGCAGTGCTACTGCTAGCGACAGAAAAGATGGCCGATTTCCATCGCGTGGCCTTTAAAGTCCTTACCTTCATACTGGTGCTTTACGGTGTTTCCAATATCCGCAAACTTACGATCCTCGAACAAGAGGAAGCGTTGCTGATCGGCGATCACTCGGAGCCGAGCGGAGACGTCGGGTGTAAAATCCCCCAGGATGTCCACGTGGGTCTTCAGCATGCAGATGGAAGGCCCCAGCTCCGCGGCCAGCTGGAGCAGCTCTGCCGAGTCCGTAACGTCAGCTGAAAGGCAGAGGTTGGTCCCTTTCTCCTCCATGATAGTGAGGAGACGCGATGCCAGCGGGTGGGTCCCGGGAAGCAGGGCGCGGGAGGCGTAGCTCATGGCTTTGCCGGGTTTCTTGGCTGTGATGGATCCGTTTTGTTCAGTGGCGACATTGTTTTGCCGGATAAACTCCCTGACTTTCTGCACTGTCCCTGCATCAATCTTCTCTTGCTCATGCAGGGTCTGTAACAGGTTTGTCAGGGTGCAGACCGAGTGCAGCCGGATCCCACGCTCTGCCAGCTTCTCCCTCCCACCCTGCTCCCGGTCCACCAGTACGATGGCGTCAGACACCTGCAGACCCTCCTTCTGCAGCACTTCTACCGTCTCCAAGACGCTGGAGCCGCTCGTCACTACGTCTTCGATGATCAAACACGTCTCTCCGGGATTGATGGTGCCTTCCACCAAGCGTTTAGTGCCTGTGATCAATATAAAATAAAGTAATATAGCAAACGTCTCGCCATTCATACGCATGGAAGCCGTAGTCTGCCCGGCAACTAATGCAAAGAGATGTATCTCTACAATGAAGCTTAACCCTTTCATTGGGAGAGCAGCAGGCTGCACAATGCAACAAGCAGAGATCGGTTGCTGTGTGTTTTGGCAAGAAAGGGGTTAATACCACATTGCTGGTTTATACCATTAAAAAGAAAACTTACCTCCCTCTTCCAAGTATGTTAAAAAGATTACAATTTCGAACTCTACGGAGGACTAGTAATGAGAACATTTGACTGAAAATCCAAATATAAAACCAAGTGTTTCTAAAAACTATTGCAATGAAATGCCTGATCAGCTGAGCTAAACGTATTAGAGAGCGAGACTTAGGCCTGGGACATAGTACAGCAGACCCCGCTGAGCCGCGCTGAGCAGATGCACTTACCCCCTGCATCTGTGATCAGCGCGGCTTTAGCAGCCGCTTCCGCACGCGTGCGGAGGCTCAGAAATTTTGAGGAGACAGGCTTGTTTGAATTTCAGCGCTGAGGGGAGCGGAGCAGCGGTCACGTGACCGAAAACAGCCAATGGAAGCGAGGGACTAGCCCCGCCTCCCGCCACGCCTCCACTCCATCCCCAAAGCACACTCACTGCCTCGTCTGCCAGGACGCAAAAAAGCTCCTGCTTGAGCAGGCGAGGCAGAACAGGAGCGCGGATCAGCGCGGCCCGAGGCACCATGCCCGAGGCCTTAGACTGCGGCCACGCTGACCCTGAGCATGCTTGGCGCTTTCACTTCAATGAAACTCTATATGTACGGCCACGCTCACGCAAGCTTGGGCACGTACGCTCTCCAAAGCTTAGCGCTTGGGGAGACAGAGAAAATTGATTGTGAAGCGCGCTCAGCAGCAGTCAATGCACACAGAACACAGACATATAGAGACACACACACACAAATAGCCCCACCGCTCGTGCTTGCAAAATAATGGAGGACAGCCTGCGCAAATGCTTGGAGAGTTGGTGACGTCACTGCTCAAGCATGAGCGCGCTCAGCGGCATCGTGGCCGCAGCCTTAAAAAGCACTATATACCAGGAATAAAATGTAACGCACACAGGTTATCCCCAAAGTTTCTATACGCATCGTATGCGCTATTAAACAAAAGTATTAGAACCCGATCTGAAATATTCCAAGCAGCAGCAACACGGAAATGCTTCAGAAGAGCAGCAATACCCAGGGCCTGCAATCTCACTCCAGTATTAGTGGTATTCAGTAGTAACGTGGATCAGAACCTGTGCAGCTCATTGTAATCTGCTCAGTGTACAAAGCGTGACAATACCACAGCTCTGTCTACATGGGATTATTGCTAATACTCACCGTAGCTCTTGGCTTCCTTCCTCCGGATCAGCATGGGCAGCTGGTGCCTGGCGCAGATGATGGTAGCGAGGGGCAGCGCGGTGTATGGGACCCCACACACACAGTCATACTGGATCCCGGCATTCTGGGCTGTTTGATACAGGAGATCTGCAACCTACAGGAAACCAAATATTGCTGAGGCAGCCGGTTCATTCTGCATTTAACCCGTGCGCTGCAGGGGCTGAAGGCAGAATCGAGTGTCAGCTCACTGGGTCAGATACACTATCCCTGTAATTTACTCATGTTATTTAACAGCACACATTGCCTCCCCCATCTATCATCCCTGGAGATGCCCCCACTTCCTACTTCCCCCTGCGGTTAACCCCCAAACTCTCCCCCCCTGCGGTTACCCCCTACGCTCTCCCCCCCTGCGGTTACCCCCTACGCTCTCCCCCCCTGCGGTTACCCCCTACGCTCTCCCCCCCTGCGGTTACCCCCTACGCTCTCCCCCCCTGCGGTTACCCCCTACGCTCTCCCCCCCTGCGGTTACCCCCTACGCTCTCCCCCCCTGCGGTTACCCCCTACGCTCTCCCCCCCTGCGGTTACCCCCTACGCTCCCCCCCCCCTGCGGTTACCCCCTACACTCCCCCCCCCTGCGGTTACCCCCTACACTCTCCCCCCCTGCGGTTACCCCCTACACTCTCCCCCCCTGCGGTTACCCCCTACACTCTCCCCCCCTGCGGTTACCCCCTACACTCTCCCCCCCTGCGGTTACCCCCTACACTCTCCCCCCCTTCGTTACCCCCTACACTCTCCCCCCCTTCGGTTACCCCCTACACTCTCCCCCCCTGCGGTTACCCCCTACACTCTCCCCCCCTGCGGTTACCCTCTACACACTCCCCCCCTGCGGTTACCCTCTACACACTCCCCCCCTGCGGTTACCCTACACTCTCCCCCCCTGCGGTTACCCTACACTCTCCCCCCCTGCGGTTACCCTACACTCTCCCCCCTGCGGTTACCCCCTACACTCTCCCCCCTGCGGTTACCCCCTACACTCTCCCCCCTGCGGTTATCCTACACTCTCCCCCCTGCGGTTACCCCCTACACTCTCCCCCCTGCTGTTACCCCCTATACTCTCCCCCCCCCCTGCGGTTACCCCCTACACTCTCCCCCCTGCGGTTACCCTACACTCTCCCCCCTGCGGTTACCCCCTACACTCTCCCCCCTGCTGTTACCCCCTATACTCTCCCCCCCCCCTGCGGTTACCCCCTACACTCTCCCCCCTGCGGTTACCCTACACTCTCCCCCCTGCGGTTACCCTACACTCTCCCCCCTGCTGTTACCCCCTATACTCTCCCCCCCCCCTGCAGTTAACCCCCCACACTCTCCCCCCCTGCGGTTAACCCCCCACACTCTCCCCCTGCGGTTACCCTACACTCTCCCCCCCTGCGGTTAACCCCCCACACACTCCCCCCCTGCGGTTAACCCCCCACACTCTCCCCCCTGCGGTTACCCCACACTTCACCCGTGGACGTGGTGGTGACCTCCTCCCCTCGGTACCTGGTTGAGCAGAGCCGGGTGTGACACGATCACGCGCAGGTCGCAGTACACGGGGGAGGTGACCCCGCTCTTCAGCACGAAGCTGCCGAACCTCAGGGCCTGGACCCCGTGCAGCAGCGCGGCCAGATCCCCCGGGGGCTCCATGGGGAGATACGGGCAGGGGAGGCACGTGCGGCGGCGCGGGGAAATGACGTCAAGCAGGGGGCGGGACCGGCAACGAAACCACTTCCTGGAGAAAGCAAAACGCGAGGAGGGGCGGGGCCTCTTCCTGTGACGTTAGGGGCGGGGCCTCTTCCTGTGACGTTCGACGGGCGGGGTCTGGTTCTGTGCCGGTGGAGGGGCGGGGTCTCTCCCTCTGACGTCAGAGGGGCGGGGCCTCTCAGTTTGTGCCGGTGGAGGGGCGGGCTCTCTCGTTCATCACTTCCTGGTTTGTTTAAGATGCCCTGTGATTGGCCGTGCTAAACACGTGACGCGGACATCGCTTCTCGGATCCTGAAGCCGCGTTCACACTGGGGGCTTGGCGACGCCGCGCGCCTGTCTTTGCTGGGCGACGTGTGATCCTCCCCAGCCGCAGACGGAATGATCCGGCACTTCCGGGAAGGAACGATCTGGCACTTCCGGGAAGGAATGATCCGTCACTTCCGGGAAGGAATGATCCGTCACTTCCGGGAAGGAACGATCTGGCACTTCCGGGAAGGAATGAGACTCTCCGGTGTCATGTCTGCGGGACTGGCTGCATAAAGACATCACAAACGGGACTGGTTGTATTTTGGAGCTGTGCGAACGTACGGTATATCTACGTGTCGTATAAATACGTTTCGTTTAACATGTACAGTCCCATTTGTGCTCACGTTATTACATAAGGCTGCGGTCCCAATCATGACTGTGACGCGCGCCCGCCGGTGGGGGCGTGTCCACGCCTCCGTCGCAAGGTTTAAACTCAATTTCATTGAGTTGTTAAAAACCTTGCAGTACTGCGCGGCTGCACCTTCAGCGGGAAGGTGACTACTGGGCCCAGCCCCATTGAGGGGCGGTGCTTACACGCACAGCGCAGGCCGCACCGTGCGCACAGGCAGTTACTGGGACCGCAGCCTTAGATGTTAGCAGCACTTTAATGATTATTTTTCCCCCCAGAAGTATTCGTATGGGGCAGAACACGCTATATTTGTGTTTAGGAAGCGGTTAATTCTCATACCTAGAAGAGTGTATCTGTGAATAAAAACAAAGGCTTAATTTTAATGCACAAATCCATTCAATTTAGAGAAAAAACTGTAAAAAAAAAGCATGTTCTGCTGAAATTGACGTCGAACAAAAATATGCAAATAAATGCACAAAGCAGCGCACGGCCCAGGGAGACGGTATAACAATAGAAAAATATTTATTGTCTATCACACATGACAAACAAGGAGGTGTGGGCCCTCCTACGCGTTTCACACAACACGGTGCTTTATCAAGGAGTACTTGATAAAACTTGAAACACTCCTCGATAAAGCACCGTGTTGTGTGAAACGGGGGGGACGTCACATCCGGAAGGTGGGGAGGGGGGGGCGTCACATCTGGAAGGGGGTGACGTCACATCCGGAAGGTGGGGAGGGGGGGACGTCACATCCGGAAGGTGAGGACGTCACATCTGAAAGGTGGGGAGGGGGGGACGTCACATCTGGAAGGGGGGGAGGGGGGGACGTCACATCCGGAAGGTGGGGAGGGGGGGACGTCACATCCGGAAGGTGGGGAGGGGGGGACGTCACATCCGGAAGGTGGGAAGGGGGGGACATCACATCCGGAAGGGGGTGAGGGGGGGACGTCACATCCGGAAGGCGGTGAGGGGGGACGTCACATCCGGAAGGCGGTGAGGGGGGACGTCACATCCGGAAGGCGGTGAGGGGGGGACGTCACATCCGTAAGACAAAGTAAACATAGGCAAAAGAAGCATGGCGTTTTCTTACAACAGGAAAAGGCTATTCCTGATGGACAGCGCCTATCTGAGAACTTAAGTTTTTTGTGGTAGAAAAACAAATGTCCACGAAATTAATCGTCGGCGAGAAGCACATGGCGACTTTGTACCAGGAACTTCAGAAGCCTGATCGCACATTGTTTGGAGTGTATGATAATGAGTAAATCTACTTGTGATTATATTATAGAACAGATTATGGACAGTACCCGGTGTTTGTAAATAGATTTACGAGGTGCTGATCTCTTTGAATGATCCGTATCTCTGAATGCGGCCTTCTTGATGTGTTATCATAGCGATTTGGATTTCTTGCAGGCATTGGTTTCTGCCAAATATAAATTTGGTTGCGTTCATAGATCACAAGTTAGGCATCAAGGCCGCCCAACACTTTTTACATCATTCAGGCCTTCTCACGGCACAGAACACTTTAATATTAGTGTAACCAGGACAGGTTTTTGGCTATCAGTCTGCCCTCCCTGGCATGCAAGTCCTGGTAAGAACAGGCAGTGCCAGGCTTAATCATGGATTTTCCCCACACAGAAGTAGCCTCTTGAGTGACAGAGGAGGAGGTGGGACTAGGCCTGGGTTCTACCCAATTCTGGGTTCAGACCTGGTACCTTCCCCCTGATGTATTTAAGGGATTGCACCACCCAAATATTTTAGTGTCTCTACCGTTGAGAGAGACAGATATCACCCAGGGCTGCTGAGCACTGCAGACCCTGGTCCTGTTCCCTAAGGGGAAGAGTTGGCTGATTACCTTTCCTGCTAGAGGGCTGGGAAAGAGTAAGGACTGCTGCGGGGCCCCTTGACCCGTAGTGTAGGTCCAGGGACCATCCTGAGTTTGGAGGCCGAGTCAGAGACTGTGTTGGAAGGAGACTGCTGTGTTGCTGTGTGTACAGGAATAAATCTCTTCCTGTTATCAGACCTCCTGCCTGGTGTGTGATCTTACTAGGGGAGAGGTAACCGGTTCTACCGTAGTAGATCATTTCCATATATCTGGAGCCTGCGGCAGATGGAGGCGCTGTGTACCATGGAGTAAATGTCGGGTATATACCCCAGAAGCCTGTCCTGCAGTCCCCACAACCATCGGCGGACAACTCAGCATCCTGTGAGCCAACAGGTAGCATGCACCAAACACCTGGTAACGGGAATCTCCCAAGGGGTGGGGGAAACGGTTACATTAGATTCTATTTTATTCTTATTACAGCACAATTATTTTCTTTTTGACAAAATTTTTATTTACAAACAAACGGATTAAAATCCTTATTTATCTCTATAATTAGGGGAAGGATTGTCCTGGCATTGAACCTGTCGCAATCAGCTGCTGCTGATAAGAAAACCTGCTTACCTGGACAGTGGGGAGGGGCGAGCTTTAAACCCTGGGTGGAAGGAGCCACTAACCTCCAAAACGGCGGAGACCAGCTGGACAAAGTTAACAAACACACAGACCATCCTTCCTCTAATTATAGAGGTAAATAAGGATTTTAATCAGTTAGTGTTAGGACCTGCGATATTATGGTCATGCATTGAAAGTGGCTCGCAGGCTTATACGCTTTGGCCAAAGGGTTAACTAAATGACCCTTTTCTCAAGAGATATATATGTATTTCACTGTATTTCTGTCACATTGGATTTTGCTCTGGACTTCTTTGTTTCTTGTTTTATATAATTAGCCACGCCCAGTAGCACTCCTTTTGACACTTATATATATATATTGTGGTAATTTTTGGGGGGTTTCTGAGAGCTTGCTGGGTATCTGTGTGTTTGTTAACTTTGTCCAGCTGGTCTCAGCAGTTTTGGAGGTTAGTGGCTCCTCCCACCCAGGGTTTAAAGCTCGCCCCTCCCCACTGTCCAGGTAAGTAGGTTTCCTTATCATGCAGCTGGTTGCGACAGGTTCAATGCCAGGACCGTCCTTCCTCTAATTATAAAGGTAAATAAGGATTTGAATCAGTTAGTGTTAGGACCTGCGATATTATGGTCATGCATTGAAAGTGGCTCGCAGGCTTATACGCTTTGGCCAAAGGGTTAACTAACTGACCCTTTTTTCAAGAGATATATAGGTATTTCACTGTGTATTTTTGTCACGTTGCATGTTGCTCTGGACTTCTTTGTTTCTTGTTTTACCAACGGAGGATGCTGATCTGTATTTGTGGGCAGATCCTCTGTATAAAGGCAGTCTTGACAATTCATTTATACCAAGTTTTTCATACATAATAGATATAAAGAAAATACTTAATTATGTATTTATTCTTATGTACATCATTTTTTGCAAAATAATACAAATTGATGTAATTGATCAATTCTGTTCCTTTTTTTATTAATGACCTGTGACATTTGGATAGTCTAAGACTAGATACATTCATTCTGGTATTATTCGTGTATATATTCACCCATTCCGTTGCTGGCATCTTGTTTTATCCTTATACATCAGGGTATACTCTCACTTACTGTAAGGTTTCTCTTCCTGTGACTAACTCTCTTTTAATCTGTGATGGTTCGAGCGCCGGGTCAATTTCCGGTCTTACCACCGATGGCAAGCCACGTGAGCCGCGTCACTTCAGGTCGCGGATTCTCTCATATGTATTGTGGACTTTACAAGGGGCACACGCTCTTCGACAAAGCGCCGCGAGCGCGAAACGCCTCAGAGGTATCCAGATGCCATCCTCCATGCAGTCACCCAACCAATAAATTGTTTTTAATTTTCCATATTTGTGCAGAGCCCCATTTTTTGTTTGCAGTGCTCCGCTTTTTTCTCTTTTTTGGATCCACTTCTCAATTTTTGCCAGCTGGTCGCACGCACCAGAAAACAGGCGGCATCAATTGTGAGTACTATACCCGTGACTATTATCTTCACTCGCTGGGATGAAGATTCAGATCCTGCTCTAGGGGTTGTAGGCCTGTAGAATAGGAGAACAGGCAATCGCTGTCCTCACAGACAAATCGGCTCCATTATCCCCCTTATCCGGGCACACATACCCCACATTGGAGCAATGAATATATGAGATTACATCATAAAAATCACACTCGTGAATTATTGTGTCTGCAAAAATCAGCTAGATTCATTTAGATACGCTGTTCTATCCATTACGCTGAAGCACTGGTCTTTGGAACTTTGTTCTTCTTGCCTTATTTCATCAACTATATTCATTCCTAGTAGGTGAGAACCACATATAGAATTATCTCTTTCTGTGCGGCACTACACACACCCCATATGTTTTTGACCCCAAAAGTTAAGGCATCCGTAAACACGATGCGTTGTGTTAATGTTAGCGTGCTAGTGCTAATTAAATCAATGGTTAAGGAGATAACACGTATTATTCTGTGCGTTTACTCACCTTTATGGGGTTAATAACCTCTGCTACATCTGGAAGTGCCAAACGTCCGTTTTGGATGATTTAGTCTGCAATATTAGTACATTGCAAAGTCCTGTGGCACTGAACGTGTTAAATGTTCCGTTTCCTTTTTCCGAGGAAATATAAAATGTTGCCTTTCAGTAACGCGCTTATAAACACCGATCGCCGTGAGATGTAATAATGAGGCCAGGGAACGCACACAGGTAAACGCTCTTTATTATACACTATTTGTAGGATTGAATTCCCAGTTGTACATTTGAAGCTTTATATACAGGCGACAGTGAGACATAAACCAAGACAGATAATCACTTTACACAAGTCAGGTCAGAGATCCGTGCAAAGCGTTTCACACGCAGGAAATCACACGCTACATGCGTGTCCACCCCACGTCATCCGGAGATCTCTAAGGCTGGCGGAATATGCCCCTTTATGGGAACAATTGTCCTGTTCCTTAACCTGCTAAGCACCGGAGCCCACCCTGGCAGCCGGGACGGACTGGTGTGGGAGATGATAAACAAAGAAATAAAACACTGATTATTTCTAACCACGCAAAGGTTTTTCTTTGTACCCGGCAGCCGGCTCTATAACCTCCCCTCTCCCTCATTTAGCCAGCAGTGATTATATCCCAGATTAAAAGGGGCAGGTTAGGGTGGCATATTAGCTTTAGGATGGCATATTAGGGTGGCATATTAGGTTTAGGGTGGCATATTAGGTTTATGGTGGCTGCGGTGGCATATTAGGTTTAGGATGGCATATTAGGTTTAGGATGGCATATTAGGTTTATGGTGGCTGCGGTGGCATATTAGGTTTAGGCCCAGATGTACAAAGCGGTGCTAAGCTTCCGCCTTTACTCCCATTCACTTCCTCTCTCCTATATATGGGGGCGGAGGTGGGCTAAAGAGTAGCCCCCTTTTGTGGATCTGGGCCATAGTGTGCAGCACGGATTGGGTGTACGTCACTTATAGGTGGTATCGGGTACTTTTAGGGTCTACCCACCAATGCAGAAGTTATTTGTGTCTATTTGGCAGGATTGTTTGGGACAGATTTCGGTTTTTATCACTTTAATTTTGTGGGGATTTCTGTATCTCGAGAAATGATCGATTTTATGTTACAAAGAAATGTGATCCAGCGTTTTATTCAGCACACGGCAGGATCGCGATTACTACGCGTGACGCACCCAGTGTGCCCCCGCTGTAACTATAACTGCGTTTCTGTTTGTAGGATCTGGGGACAAAGAAACACGGCCCCTACATATTTACGGCTTTTAGGGGCCTGTAGCACGTGACACAATAACAGGCAAAGCAATGCGTTGCAATCACACCCTGCACCTAAGGGGTTACAATCTTTACACTCACAGCGCAAATCTTCCCAAAACAGCCATTTCCCAGAGTCCCTTCTGTTACCGCTCACACGGTAATGGTTTTACAGCTCCGGTGATGTACATTGATCATGTGATTGGCAGGTAAGGCCTCTGTTACTGTTGTATGTTTCTCACATGTATGAGCTGTCACATGTTTTCCTAAGTAGCCAATAACACAGAGATTATTTTTTTTAACAGTTTATTTAACCCGCGACGTTGTACTGAGACTTTAACCCCTTAACATCTGGTGGTTACAGACCAGACGAGCTCCTTGTACTCTTGTGATCTGATAAACTTTGTAAAAAAACATAGTAGAATTACACAAACACACACATATATGTGAATACATAAATAAACTAAATAAATAAATAAATGTCTGGATACAAGTAAAATCTGTGCACTGTCCACTTAACCCCTTCCTGACCAGAAACCAACAATGAGTTGCTAGCAGCAAAACGGTTAAACCTCTCTGGGCCCTAAGAATATACTTAATTTGCTGGCTCCCCAAAGTCTGACGCTGCAATTCAGCTGCAAAAAAAGCACCAGGTTTGTTTAAGAAAAAAATAATATTTACAGCTACATTTCTCAGGAGGTTTCGTACATAATGTGACATCGGTGAGACACGGCTCTGTTAGCACTGGCCGCAGGGTGTATACACAATCTTTCACTGTCCGACACGGTGTATACACAATCTTTCACTGTTTCACATGGTGTATACACAATCTTTCACTGTTTGACATGGTGTATACACAATCTTTCGCTGTCCGACACGGTGTATACACAATCTTTCACTGTCCGACACGGTGTATACACAATCTTTCACTGTCTGACACGGTGTATACACAATCTTTCGCTGTCCGACACGGTGTATACACAATCTTTCGCTGCCCGACATGGTGTATACACAATCTTTCATTGTCCGACACGGTGTATACACAATCTTTCATTGTCCGACACGGTGTATACACAATCTTTCGCTGTCTGACACGGTGTATACACAATCTTTCGCTGTCCAACACGGTGTATACACAATCTTTCATTGTCCGACACGGTATATACACAATCTTTCATTGTCCGACACGGTGTATACACAATCTTTCGCTGTCTGGCACGGTGTATACACAATCTTTCGCTGTCCGACACGTTGTATACACAATCTTTCGCTGTCTGACACGGTGTATACACAATCTTTCGCTGTCCGACACGGTGTATACACAATCTTTCATTGTCTGACATGGTGTATACACAATCTTTCACTGTCCGACACTGTGTATACACAATCTTTCGGTGTCCGACACGGTGTATACACAATCTTTCGCTGTCCGACACGGTGTATACACAATCTTTCGCTGCCCGACACGGTGTATACACAATCTTTCACTCTCCGACACAGTGTATACACGATATTATACTGTCTGGCACGGTGTGTACACGATATTATACTGTCCGACACGGTGTATACACGATATTACACTGTCCAACACAATGTATACATGATATTTCACTGTCCGACACGGTGTATACACAATCTTTCGCTGTCCGACACGGTGTATACACAATCTTTCACTGTCCGACACGGTGTATACACAATCTTTCACTGTCCGACACGGTGTATACACAATCTTTCACTCTCCGACACGGTGTATACACGATATTATACTGTCTGGCACGGTGTGTACACGATATTATACTGTCCGACACGGTGTATACACGATATTACACTGTCCAACACAATGTATACATGATATTTCACTGTCCGACACGGTGTATACACAATCTTTCGCTGTCCGACACGGTGTATACACGATCTTTCACTGTCCGACACTGTGTATACACGATATTTCACTCTCCGACACGGTGTATACACGATATTATACTGTCTGGCACGGTGTGTACACGATATTATACTGTCCGACACGGTGTATACACGATATTACACTGTCCGACACAATGTATACATGATATTTCACTGTCTGGCACGGTGTATACACGATATTATGCTGTGTCGTACGGTGTGGCACGGTGTGTACCCCTGTAATGTCTCTGTACACCTCCGCTCTCACTGTTCCGCTGCCCCAGATGTTCAGCGAGCGGCCCAGGGGCCTCATGTCCCAGCCGTGTTCCTACTGACGATGAAGTTCTTCACGCAGGGCAGCGGACGCGCATCATTCTGGTGCCGGCGCCTTTCGATGAAGCTGGCCAGGCGCGACGTTTCCAGGGGCATTTTGGAGTAGCCGCCGTTGTGAGACTGCAGCCACGGATGCTGCAGACACGTGCCCACCGTGGGTCTCCAGCGGGCGTCCCCCTGCAGTATGGCCCTGATGAAATCCTGCGCGGCGTGGCTCACGCTGGAGAAGTAGTCGCGCGGGAAGCTGAAGTCCACCCTACAGATGTTCACACACGTCTCCTCACTGCTCTCGTCCAGGAAAGGTGACACTCCACTCAGCATGACATACGTCAGCACCCCCAGGCTCCAAATGTCCGTCCCCAGGGAGACGGGGGTCCCGTGGATGACCTCAGGGGCCGCAAACTCCGGGTTCCCCAGCAGCTTGTGGACGTAGTAGTGTCCAGTTATCTGGACAGCATCTTCCAAGTCTATTATTTTCACCCGAGGCACGGAAATCCGCAGATCTATCAGGAGGTTCTCCGGCTGCGGAAACATAACAACAAGAAGAACGGTTATTACACCCACAAGGAGCCTGTCCCCCGGAGACATAATAACAAGAAGAATGGTTATTACACCCACACGGAGCCTGTCCCCCGGAGACATAATAACAAGAAGAACGGTTATTACACCCACACGGAGCCTGTCCCCCGGAGACATAACAACAAGAAGAACGGTTATTACACACACAGGGAGCCTGTCCCCCGGAGACATACTGTAACAAGAAGAACGGTTATTACACACACAGGGAGCCTGTCCCCCGGAGACATAACAAGAAGAACGGTTATTACACACACAGGGAGCCTGTCCCCCGGAGACATAACAAGAAGAACGGTTATTACACCCACACGGAGCCTGTCCCCCGGAGACATAATAACAGGAAGAACGGTTATTACACCCACAGGGAGCCTGTCCCCCGGAGACATAACAAGAAGAATGGTTATTACACCCACAAGGAGCCTGTCCCCCGGAGACATAACAACAAGAAGAACGGTTATTACACCCACACGGAGCCTGTCCCCCGGAGAGATAATAACAAGAAGAACGGTTATTACACCCACAAGGAGCCTGTCCCCCGGAGACATAATAACAAGAAGAACGGTTATTACACCCACACGGAGCCTGTCCCCCGGAGACATAACAACAAGAAGAACGGTTATTACACCCACAAGGAGCCTGTCCCCCGGAGACATAATAACAAGAAGAACGGTTATTACACCCACAAGGAGCCTGTCCCCCGGAGACATAACAACAAGAAGAACGGTTATTACACCCACACGGAGCCTGTCCCCCGGAGACATAACAACAAGAAGAACGGTTATTACACCCACACAGAGCCTGTCCCCCGGAGACATAACAACAAGAAGAACGGTTATTACACCCACAAGGAGCCTGTCCCCCGGAGACATAACAACAAGAAGAACGGTTATTACACCCACAAGGAGCCTGTCCCCCGGAGACATAACAACAAGAAGAACGGTTATTACACCCACAAGGAGCCTGTCCCCCGGAGACATAACAACAAGAAGAACGGTTATTACACCCACAAGGAGCCTGTCCCCCGGAGACATAATAACAAGACGAACGGTTATAACACCCACACGGAGCCTGTCCCCCGGAGACATAATAACAAGAAGAACGGTTATTACACCCACACAGAGCCTGTCCCCCGGGGACATAACAACAAGAAGAACGGTTATTACACCCACAAGGAGCCTGTCCCCTGGAGACATAACAACAAGAAGAACGGTTATTACACCCACAAGGAGCCTGTCCCCCGGAGACATAACAACAAGAAGAACGGTTATTACACCCACAAGGAGCCTGTCCCCCGGAGACATAACAACAAGAAGAACGGTTATTACACCCACACGGAGCCTGTCCCCCGGAGACATAACAAGAAGAACGGTTATTACACCCACAAGGAGCCTGTCCCCCGGAGACATAACAACAAGAAGAACGGTTATTACACCCACAAGGAGCCTGTCCCCCGGAGACATAACAACAAGAAGAACGGTTATTACACCCACACGGAGCCTGTCCCCCGGAGACATAATAACAAGAAGAACGGTTATTACACCCACAGGGAGCCTGTCCCCCGGAGACATAACAAGAAGAACGGTTATTACACCCACAAGGAGCCTGTCCCCCGGAGACATAATAACAAGAAGAACGGTTATTACACGCACACGGAGCCTGTCCCCCGGAGACATAACAACAAGAAGAACGGTTATTATACCCACACGGAGCCTGTCCCCCGGAGACATAATAACAAGAAGAACGGTTATTACACACACAGGGAGCCTGTCCCCCGGAGACATAACAACAAGAAGAACAGTTATTACACGCACACGGAGCCTGTCCCCCGGAGACATAACAACAAGAAGAACGGTTATTACACGCACAGGGAGCCTGTCCCCCGGAGACATAACAAGAAGAACGGTTATTACACCCACAAGGAGCCTGTCCCCCGGAGACATAACAACAAGAAGAACGGTTATTACACCCACAGGGAGCCTGTCCCCCGGAGACATAACAACAAGAAGAACGGTTATTACACCCACAGGGAGCCTGTCCCCCGGAGACATAATAACAAGAAGAACGGTTATTACACCCACAGGGAGCCTGTCCCCCGGAGACATAACAACAAGAAGAACGGTTATTACACCCACAGGGAGCCTGTCCCCCGGAGACATAATAACAAGAAGAACGGTTATTACACCCACAAGGGGCCTGTCCCCCGGAGACATAACAACAAGAAGAACGGTTATTACACCCACAAGGGGCCTGTCCCCCGGAGACATAACAACAAGAAGAACGGTTATTACACCCACAAGGAGCCTGTCCCCCGGAGACATAACAAGAAGAACGGTTATTACACCCACAAGGAGCCTGTCTCCCGGAGACATAACAACAAGAAGAACGGTTATTACACCCACAGGGAGCCTGTCCCCCGGAGACATAACAACAAGAAGAACGGTTATTACACCCACAAGGGGCCTGTCCCCCGGAGACATAACAACAAGAAGAACGGTTATTACACCCACAAGGAGCCTGTCCCCCGGAGACATAACAACAAGAAGAACGGTTATTACACCCACAAGGAGCCTGTCCCCCGGAGACATAACAACAAGAAGAACGGTTATTACACCCACACGGAGCCTGTCCCCCGGAGACATAACAACAAGAAGAACGGTTATTACACCCACACGGAGCCTGTCCCCCGGAGACATAATAACAAGAAGAACGGTTATTACACCCACAGGGAGCCTGTCCCCCGGAGACATAACAACAAGAAGAACGGTTATTACACCCACAAGGAGCCTGTCCCCCGGAGACATAACAACAAGAAGAACGGTTATTACACCCACAAGGAGCCTGTCCCCCGGAGACATAACAACAAGAAGAACGGTTATTACACCCACAAGGAGCCTGTCTCCCGGAGAGATAACAACAAGAAGAACGGTTATTACACCCACAAGGAGCCTGTCTCCCGGAGACATAATAACAAGAAGAACGGTTATTACACCCACAAGGAGCCTGTCCCCCGGAGACATAACAACAAGAAGAACGGTTATTACACACACAGGGAGCCTGTCCCCCGGAGACATAATAACAAGAAGAACGGTTATTACACCCACAAGGAGCCTGTCCCCCGGAGACATAATAACAAGACGAACGGTTATTACACCCACAGGGAGCCTGTCCCCCGGAGACATAACAACAAGAAGAACGGTTATTACACCCACAAGGAGCCTGTCCCCCGGAGACATAACAACAAGAAGAACGGTTATTATACCCACACGGAGCCTGTCCCCCGGAGACATAACAACAAGAAGAACGGTTATTACACCCACAGGGAGCCTGTCCCCCGGAGACATAACAACAAGAAGAACGGTTATTACACCCACACAGAGCCTGTCCCCCGGAGACATAATAACAAGAAGAACGGTTATTACACCCACAAGGAGCCTGTCCCCCGGAGACATAATAACAAGAAGAACGGTTATTACACCCACAAGGAGCCTGTCCCCCGGAGACATAACAACAAGAAGAACGGTTATTACACCCACAGGGAGCCTGTCCCCCGGAAACATAACAACAAGAAGAACGGTTATTACACCCACAAGGAGCCTGTCCCCCGGAGACATAACAACAAGAAGAACGGTTATTACACCCACAGGGAGCCTGTCCCCCGGAGACATAACAACAAGAAGAACGGTTATTACACCCACAGGGAGCCTGTCCCCCGGAGACATAACAACAAGAAGAACGGTTATTACACCCACAGGGAGCCTGTCCCCCGGAGACATAATAACAAGAAGAACGGTTATTACACCCACAGGGAGCCTGTCCCCCGGAGACATAACAACAAGAAGAACGGTTATTACACCCACAGGGAGCCTGTCCCCCGGAGACATAACAACAAGAAGAACGGTTATTACACCCACAAGGGGCCTGTCCCCCGGAGACATAATAACAAGAAGAACGGTTATTACACCCACAAGGAGCCTGTCTCCCGGAGACATAACAACAAGAAGAACGGTTATTACACCCACAAGGGGCCTGTCCCCCGGAGACATAACAACAAGAAGAACGGTTATTACACCCACAGGGAGCCTGTCCCCCGGAGACATAACAACAAGAAGAACGGTTATTACACCCACAAGGGGCCTGTCCCCCGGAGACATAACAACAAGAAGAACGGTTATTACACCCACAAGGAGCCTGTCCCCCGGAGACATAACAACAAGAAGAACGGTTATTACACCCACAAGGGGCCTGTCCCCCGGAGACATAACAACAAGAAGAACGGTTATTACACCCACAAGGAGCCTGTCCCCCGGAGACATAACAACAAGAAGAACGGTTATTACACCCACAAGGAGCCTGTCCCCCGGAGACATAATAACAAGAAGAACGGTTATTACACCCACAAGGAGCCTGTCCCCCGGAGACATAATAACAAGAAGAACGGTTATTACACCCACACGGAGCCTGTCCCCCGGAGACATAACAACAAGAAGAACGGTTATTACACCCACACGGAGCCTGTCCCCCGGAGACATAATAACAAGAAGAACGGTTATTACACCCACAGGGAGCCTGTCCCCCGGAGACATAACAACAAGAAGAATGGTTATTACACCCACAAGGAGCCTGTCTCCCGGAGACATAATAACAAGAAGAACGGTTATTACACCCACAAGGGGCCTGTCCCCCGGAGACATAACAACAAGAAGAACGGTTATTACACCCACAAGGAGCCTGTCCCCCGGAGACATAACAACAAGAAGAACGGTTATTACACCCACAAGGAGCCTGTCCCCCGGAGACATAACAACAAGAAGAACGGTTATTACACCCACAAGGGGCCTGTCCCCCGGAGACATAACAACAAGAAGAACGGTTATTACACCCACAAGGAGCCTGTCCCCCGGAGACATAACAACAAGAAGAACGGTTATTACACCCACAGGGAGCCTGTCCCCCGGAGACATAATAACAAGAAGAACGGTTATTACACCCACAAGGGGCCTGTCCCCCGGAGACATAACAACAAGAAGAACGGTTATTACACCCACAAGGAGCCTGTCCCCTGGAGACATAATAACAAGAAGAACGGTTATTACACCCACAAGGAGCCTGTCCCCCGGAGACATAATAACAAGAAGAACGGTTATTACACCCACAAGGGGCCTGTCCCCCGGAGACATAATAACAAGAAGAACGGTTATTACACCCACAGGGAGCCTGTCTCCCGGAGACATAACAAGAAGAAGAATGGTTATTACACCCACAAGGAGCCTGTCCCCCGGAGACATAATAACAAGAAGAACGGTTATTACACCCACAGGGAGCCTGTCCCCCGGAGACATAATAACAAGAAGAACGGTTATTACACCCACAAGGGGCCTGTCCCCCGGAGACATAACAACAAGAAGAACGGTTATTACACCCACACGGAGCCTGTCCCCCGGAGACATAACAACAAGAAGAACGGTTATTACACCCACAAGGGGCCTGTCCCCCGGAGACATAATAACAAGAAGAACGGTTATTACACCCACAAGGAGCCTGTCCCCGGAGACATAACAACAAGAAGAACGGTTATTACACCCACAAGGAGCCTGTCCCCGGAGACATAACAACAAGAAGAACGGTTATTACACCCACAAGGAGCCTGTCCCCGGAGACATAACAACAAGAAGAACGGTTATTACACCTACAAGGAGCCTGTCCCCCGGAGACATAACAACAAGAAGAACGGTTATTACACCTACAAGGAGCCTGTCCCCCGGAGAGCTTACACTCTGCTTTGTGCACACGGCACTGAGAGATAAAGCGACTTGGTGACGTTCACAAGGAGAGCGGACACTGGGATTCAAAAGGTACAACCACTTCAAAGGCAGTCACATTACCAACGAGCAGGTTGTAATTGTTGGGAAGTTCCCCTGTTGTGTCGCTGTGACCGTGTCGCTGTGACCGTGTCGCTGTGACCGTGTCGCTGTGACCGTGTCGCTGTGACCGTGTCGCTGTGACCGTGTCGCTGTGACCGTGTCGCTGTGACCGTGTCGCTGTGACCGTGTCGCTGTGACCGTGTCGCTGTGACCGTGTCGCGTTGCCCTGAGCTGCAGAATGACGCAGCGTTATAAATAATGATCCAATTAAGCAGAGACCTCCCGGTTACGTGGGTTATGGGTCACGTGGTTTTAGTGGCTGCCTGTGCAGGATTATTGTACATTACTATGCGATGCACATTCGATGTGATATCGCGCCGGGATTTCGATGCTTGCTGCGGTATTTGAGCCGCTGCCGCTGAATGTGATAACTTTGGCAACATAAAATACTAGTATTGTTATTAATTCAAATATGTTTTTCAATTCTAATATCTTCGGGGGGAAATAGCAGAGATACCGGGGATTACGGCATCAGTCACGCAGATACAGCTGGCACCCACGTGTCACGTAGATACACCAGTACCCACGTGTCACGCAGATACAGCTGGCACCCACGTGTCACGTAGATACACCAGTACCCACGTGTCACGCAGATACAGCTGGCACCCACGTGTCACGTAGATACACCAGTACCCACGTGTCACGCAGATACAGCTGGCACCCACGTGTCACGTAGATACACCAGTACCCACGTGTCACGCAGATACAGCTGGCACCCACGTGTCACGTAGATACACCAGTACCCACGTGTCACGCAGATACAGCTGGCACCCACGTGTCACGTAGATACACCAGTACCCACGTGTCACGCAGATACAGCTGGCACCCACGTGTCACGTAGATACACCAGTACCCAAGTGTCACGCAGATACAGCTGGCACCCACGTGTCACGCAGATACACCAGTACCACGTGTAACGCAGATACAGCCGGCACCCACATGTCACGCAGATACAGCCAGTACCCACGTGTCACGCAGATACAGCCAGTACCCACGTGTCACGCAGATACAGCCAGCACCCACGTGTCACGCAGATACAGCCGGCACCCACATGTCACGCAGATACAGCCAGTACCCACGTGTCACGCAGATACAGCCAGTACCCACGTGTCACGCAGATACAGCCAGCACCCACGTGTCACGCAGATACAACCGGCACCCACATGTCACGCAGATACAGCCAGTACCCACGTGTCACGCAGATACAGCCAGTACCCACGTGTCACGCAGATACAGCCAGTACCCACGTGTCACGCAGAAACAGCCAGTACCCACGTGTCACGCAGATACAGCCAGCACCCACGTGTCACGCAGAAACAGCCAGTACCCACGTGTCACGCAGATACAGCTGGCACCCACGTGTCTCTCAGATACAGCCAGCACCTACGTGTCACATAGATACAGCCAGTACCCACGTGTCTTGCAGATACAGCCAGTACCCACGTGTCACGCAGATACAGCCAGCACCCACGTGTCACGCAGATACAGCCAGCATCCACGTTTCACGCAGATACAGCCAGCACCCACGTGTCACGCAGATACAGCCAGTACCCACGTGTCACGCAGATACAGCCAGTACCCACGTTTCACGCAGATACAGCCAGTACCCACGTGTCACGCAGATACAGCCAGTACCCACGTGTCACGCAGATACAGCCAGTACCCACGTGTCACGCAGATACAGCCAGTACCCACGTGTCACGCAGATACAGCCAGTACCCACGTGTCACTCAGATACGGCCAGTACACACGTATCACGCAGATACAGCCAGTACCCACGTATCATTCAGATACGGCCAGTACCCACGTTTCACGCAGATACAGCCAGCACCCACGTTTCACGCAGATACAGCCAGTACCCACGTGTCACGCAGATACAGCCAGTACCCACGTGTCACTCAGATACAGCCAGCACCCACGTGTCACGCAGAAACAGCCAGTACCCACGTTTCACGCAGATACAGCGAGCACCCACGTGTCACGCAGATACAGCCAGTACCCACGTGTCACGCAGATACAGCCAGTACCCACGTGTCACGCAGATACAGCCAGCACCCACGTGTCACGCAGATACAGCCGGCACCCACATGTCACACAGATACAGCCGGCACCCACGTGTCACGCAGATACACCAATACCCACGTGTCACGCAGACACAGCCAGCACTCACGTGTCACGCAGATACAGCCGGCACCCACGTGTCACGCAGATACAACCAGTACCCACATGTCACGCAGACACAGCCAGCACCCACGTGTCACGCAGATACAGCCAGCACCCACGTGTCACGCTGACACAGCCAGCACACACGTGTCACACAGATACAACCAGTACCCACGTGTCACGCAGACACAGCCAGCACCCACGTGTCACACAGACACAGCCAGTACCCACGTGTCACGCAGATACAGCCGGCAGCCACGTGTCACGCAGATACAGCCGGCACCCACGTGTCACGCAGACACAGTCAGCACTCACGTGTCATGCAGATACACCAGTACCCACGTGTCACGCAGATACAGCCGGCAGCCACGTGTCACGCAGATACACCAGTACCCACGTGTCACGCAGATGCAGCCAGCACCCACATGTCACGCAGATGCAGCCAGCACCCACATGTCACAGATACAGCCAGTACCCACGTGTCACGCAGATGCAGCCAGCACCCACATGTCACGCAGATGCAGCCGGCACCCACGTGTCACGCAGACACAGCCAGTACCCACGTGTCACGCAGCACAGCCAGCACTCACGTGTCACGCAGATACAGCCAGTACCCACGTGTCACGCAGATACACCAGTACCCACGTGTCACACAGATACAGCCAGTACCCACGTGTCACGCAGATGCAGCCAGCACCCACATGTCACGCAGATGCAGCCGGCACCCACTTGTCACGCAGATACACCAATACCCACGTGTCACTCAGACACAGCCAGCACTCACGTCTCACGCAGATACACCAATACCCACGTGTCACGCAGACACAGCCAGCACTCACGTGTCACGCAGATACAGCCGGCACCCACGTGTCACGCAGATACAACAAGAACCCACGTGTCACGCAGACACAGCCAGCACCCACGTGTCACGCAGATACAGCCGGCACCCACGTGTCACGCAGATACAACCAGTACCCACATGTCACGCAGACACAGCCAGCACCCACGTGTCACGCAGATACAGCCAGCACCCACGTGTCACGCAGACACAGCCAGCACCCACGTGTCACACAGATACAACCAGTACCCACGTGTCACGCAGACACAGCCAGCACCCACGTGTCACGCAGATACAACCAGTACCCACGTGTAACACAGATACAACCAGTACCCACGTGTCACACAGACACAGCCAGTACCCACGTGTCACGCAGATACAGCCGGCAGCCACGTGTCACGCAGATACAGCCGGCACCCACGTGTCACGCAGACACAGTCAGCACTCACGTGTCATGCAGATACACCAGTACCCACGTGTCACGCAGATACAGCCGGCAGCCACGTGTCACGCAGATGCAGCCAGCACCCACATGTCACGCAGATGCAGCCAGCACCCACATGTCACAGATACAGCCAGTACCCACGTGTCACGCAGATGCAGCCAGCACCCACATGTCACAGATACAGCCAGTACCCACGTGTCACGCAGACACAGCCAGCACCCACGTGTCACGCAGCACAGCCAGCACTCACGTGTCATGCAGATACAGCCAGTACCCACGTGTCACGCAGATACACCAGTACCCACGTGTCACACAGATACAGCCAGTACCCACGTGTCACGCAGATGCAGCCAGCACCCACATGTCACGCAGATGCAGCCGGCACCCACTTGTCACGCAGATGCAGCCAGTACCCATGTGTCACGCAGATACAGCCGGCAGCCACCTGTGAGAGGAACTGGACCTATAAATACGCACATTCTTGTGCTGCGCATTTTCTACTGCAACTTGCTGCCGACACGGACGTTGCACAGAAACCTTTAAAGGAGCAGTCCCACCTAGAGCCCAAGTGGCACTGAGCAGGAGAGGCCACGTCTCACTGGCACCGATCAGGGCCACGTCTCACTGGCACCGATCAGAGGGCCACGTCTCGGTGGCACCAATTAGGGGGCTACACGTCTCACTGACACGTATCGGGGGGGCCACGTCTCGGTGATTTACCCTTTTTTTTAATTAAAATCTGACGCCGATAAGCATTAGAATTTTTTTTATAGTTGGTTTATAAACAAGGTGCCCGCTCCCTGTAATATTACTGTGCGCTCAGCCACACGCCCCCTCCCCCATCCGCTCCGAGGGACGCACGAGGGAAGGAAACACCCCAACACCCCACTCAGGATCCCCGGAAAACTAAAAATCATATGTAACTTACAAAGAGCACTGCAGCCACGTATTTGTTTTTAGCATGGTTAGATTTGTTTACTCGAGACATAGCTACTCTGACATTGGGTCTGGCACTCCCGCTACATCATCAAGTTCCTGCTCGTTTCCCGCAGGCTGCGTCCACAGTGCAGGAGACGGCGCGAGCGACGGAAACAAACACTAGGACGCCAATGTGCCTGTGTATAGTGCGCGGGGTGACAGGCGCTTTCACGCGACAACCTTGCTTGAATTTGCTACGCGACGGCCGGGTCACGCGAGCGATTCGCTTAATGAGGGTGAGCCAGCTCCGTGATGTCACGGCCGCACCCCCCGACACGCCTCCCCGTCACCTCTGCCTGCAGGACAGAAATCTCTCCTGCTGCAGGCGAGCGTGACGCCGCACGAATGGTCGCGCTCGCACGCATTCACTATGGACGAGGCCCGAGGCGAGATCGTGGCCTTTGCTCCCGTGGAGCGCGGGACGAGATCTATAACGGAATGAGGAGGACACGCCCCCTTCTGTCCCATCATCAGCGACGTGATCGCAAGGGCTGGAGCGGCCGTGGCGCCTGCAGGGTTAAACTAGCCAATCAGTGTCCCTTTCTTTACAAAGACGTTGCCGCCCCCTGCCGTTCCGCTCACCTTCATGTCCAGGTGCGCCACGCGGCAGTTGTGGAGATACTGCAGCGCCTCCATGATGTCGCGCACATAGAACACGATCTTCTCCTCCATCAGCTCGTCGTGATTCATGAGATAATCAAACAGTCGCCCGTCGTCCATCCTGCGGGAAAGCGCGCGCGTTAACGGGAGTCATATTCTTATATTTATCCCCATAACAATGCGGCAAGTGCCAGCCTGGTTACTTATTATTTAATATGCTGCAAATCTTTCAGCGGGAAACACTTCCAACAGGACAGGGGTGAGAAGTGACAGCTATAAAGCAAACACGTAACCTGGGCCCTTTGTTCTATCCAAGCAATATTCTTCTGTAGGGTGACATACTTAAAAACATTTTTTTTTAAATTCAACTCTTAATACTATATTTAATGCATTTTAATACACTGAGCATCCACGTATTTCTACAGCAGGTTTATCCCACCTCCCCAGCAGTGCAAGATCTCTGTAACACTTTCCTGTTTGTGATCATTTGTTGCCAATATTCCAGCAGTTTGAGCTGCAAACTGTAACAATAGATAATGTTACCGTAGTAATATAAGAATACATTGTAGCTGCTGAGTTACACTGACTAAAGGATTGATTGAAGGTGAACGGCGGCCATTTACTGAACCCTGGGAAGCAGGATCTTGGCTAATCGATTTATGGGAGAACTAATCGATTGGCAGTTTAGGTAATTAATTTTCAATAAAGGTAATCAAAGCATGCATAGATTAAAACATGCGGACTCTCTCTTTATAAGTGATCCTACAGTAATAACAGTAATAGAATAATATTATTTCTTGCTAAAAACTTTGAGACGTTTCTGTGCTGAAGACTGATTTAATCCTGTCTCCTACATACAGCGTCAGGGTAACGGGGAACGTATCTCCCGGTGTGCCCGCGGGTCCTACATACAGCGTCAGGGTAACGGGGAACGTATCTCCCGGTGTGCCCGCGGGTCCTACATACAGCGTCAGGGTAACGGGGAACGTATCTCCCGGTGTGCCCGCGGGTCCTACATACAGCGTCAGGGTAACGGGAAACGTGCCCGCGGGTCCTACATACAGCGTCAGGGTAACGGGGAACGTCGCTCCCGGTGTGCCCGCGGGTCCTACATACAGCGTCAGGGTAACGGGGAACGTATCTCCCGGTGTGCCCGCGGGTCCTACATACAGCGTCAGGGTAACGGGAAACGTGCCCGCGGGTCCTACATACAGCGTCAGGGTAACGGGAAACGTGCCCGCGGGTCCTACATACAGCGTCAGGGTAACGGGGAATTAATGCTTCGTTGGGTATCAGTAGGGGCAGTTACACGCTGCCCATTAAGGGGACTGATCTCATATTCCGGCTCTCTCATCATTCCCGCGTTACGCAGCGTTACACATTAGTGCCGAGTCTCAGGGGGGACAAACCTCCCTAGTGATCTCTGTCTAATGCAGGGGCGGCCAACTCCAGTCAGTCTCTGCTTCAGCACAAGTGGCTCAATCAATGGATCAGTCTTTGACTGAGCCAGTGATTGAGCCTCCTGTGCTGAAGCAGGGATATCCTGAAAACCTGACCTGTTGGTGGCCCTTGAGGACTGGAGTTGGCCACCGCTGGCCTAATGCAAGAAACTTGGCTAACGAGCTTTATACGCTTGACCGTAACGAGCTGCTTGAGTTCAGCGCATCGAGGCGTCTCTCAGCCTGGAACGTACAAGTCCATGATTAGGATGTAGGAGCCGGCAGACTCGTAGGTATCGTGGATGGTGATATACTGCGGGTGCTGCAGGTGCTGCGATAAAGCCGCCTCATGCGCCACCTGCTCGCGCTTCCGCAGCTTCTTGCTGATGAATTTCACCGCCACGTCCTTTTTGCTGGTTTTCTGGACACATTTTTTTACAATGGAAAACCTGCCCCTGGGGAAAGAATGTGAGGAGGTCAGAGAGGGCAGGAGGTCAGAGAGAGCAGGAGGTCAGAGAGAGCAAGAGGTCAGAGAGAGCAAGAGGTCAGAGAGCAAGAAGTCAGGGAGGGCAGAGAGAGCAGGAGGTCAGAGAGAGCAGGAGGTCAGAGAGCAAGAGGTCAGAGAGAGCAAGAGGTCAGAGAGGGCAGAGAGCAGGAGGTCAGAGGACAGAGCAGGAGGTCAGAGAGGTCAGGGAGGGCAGAGAGAGCAGGAGGTCAGAGAGAGCAAGAGGTCAGAGAGAGCAAGAGGTCAGAGAGAGCAGGAGGGCAGAGAGCAGGAGGTCAGAGGACAGAGAGTAGGAGGTCAGAGAGAGCAGGAGGGCAGAGAGAACAGGAGGACAGAGAGGGCAAGAGGTGAGAGCAGGAGGACAGAGAGGGCAGGAGGACAGAGAGGGCAGAAGGTCAGAGAAAGCAGGAGGTCAGAGAGAGCAGGAGGTCAGAGAGAGCAGTAGGACAGAGAGAGCAGGAGGTCAGAGAAAGCAGGAGGTCAAAGAGGAGGAGGGCAGAGAGAACAGGAGGACAGAGAGGGCAGGAGGTCAGAGAGAGCAGGAGGACAGAGAGAGCAGGAGGTCAGAGAGGGTGTTATTATATCTCTGTGCGTGTTATTATATCTCTGCGCGTTATTATCTCTCTGTGTGTTATTATCTCTCTGCGTGTTATTATATCTCTCTGTGTGTTATTATATCTCTCTGCGTGTTATTATATCTCTCTGCGTGTTATTATATCTCTCTGCGTGTTATTATATCTCTCTGCGCGTTATTATATCTCTCTGCGTGTTATTATATCTCTGCGTGTTATTATATCTCTCTGCGTGTTATTATATCTCTCTGCGTGTTATTATATCTCTGCGTGTTATTATATCTCTGTGCGTGTTATTCTATCTCTGCGTGTTATTATATCTCTGCGCGTTATTATATCTCTGCGCGTTATTATATCTCTCTGTGTGTTATTATATCTCTCTGCGTGTTATTATATCTCTCTGTGTGTTATTATATCTCTGCGTGTTATTATATCTCTCTGTGTGTTATTATCTCTCTGTGTGTTATTATATCTCTGCGTGTTATTATATCTCTCTGCGTGTTATTATATCTCTGTGCGTGTTATTATATCTCTCTGCGTGTTATATCTCTCTGCGTGTTATTATATCTCTCTGCGTGTTATTATATCTCTCTGCGTGTTATTATATCTCTCTGCGTGTTATTATATCTCTCTGCGTGTTATTATATCTCTGTGCGTGTTATTCTATCTCTGCGTGTTATTATATCTCTGCGCGTTATTATATCTCTGCGCGTTATTATATCTCTCTGTGTGTTATTATATCTCTGCGTGTTATTATATCTCTCTGCGTGTTATTATATCTCTCTGTGTGTTATTATATCTCTGCGTGTTATTATATCTCTCTGTGTGTTATTATCTCTCTGTGTGTTATTATATCTCTGCGTGTTATTATATCTCTCTGTGTGTTATTATATCTCTGCGTGTTATTATATCAGTCTGCGTGTTATTATATCTCTGCGTGTTATTATATCTCTGCGTGTTATTATATCTCTGCGCGTTATTATATCTCTCTGCGTGTTATTCTATCTCTGTGTGTTATTATATCTCTGCGTGTTATTATATCTCTGCGTGTTATATCTCTCTGCGTGTTATTCTATCTCTGCGTGTTATATCTCTCTGCGTGTTATTCTATCTCTGCGTGTTATTATATCTCTCTGCGCGTTATTATATCTCTCTGTGTGTTATTATATCTCTGCGTGTTATTATATCTCTCTGTGTGTTATTATATCTCTCTGTGTGTTATTATCTCTCTGTGTGTTATTATATCTCTGCGTGTTATTATATCAGTCTGCGTGTTATTATATCTCTGCGCGTTATTATATCTCTCTGCGTGTTATTCTATCTCTGTGTGTTATTATATCTCTGCGTGTTATTATATCTCTCTGTGTGTTATTATATCTCTGCGTGTTATTATATCTCTCTGCGTGTTATTCTATCTCTGCGTGTTATTATATCTCTCTGCGCGTTATTATATCTCTCTGTGTGTTATTATATCTCTGCGTGTTATTATATCTCTCTGTGTGTTATTATATCTCTCCGTGTTATTATATCTCTCTGTGTGTTATTATCTCTCTGTGTGTTATTATATCTCTGCGTGTTATTATATCTCTCTGTGTGTTATTCTATCTCTGTGTGTTATTATATCTCTGCGTGTTATTATATCACTCTGCGTGTTATTATATCTCTGCGTGTTATTATATCTCTGCGTGTTATTATATCTCTGCGTGTTATTATATCTCTCTGCGCGTTATTATATCTCTCTGCGCGTTATTATATCTCTCTGCGTGTTATTATATCTCTCTGCGTGTTATTATATCTCTCTGCGAGTTATTATATCTCTCTGCGTGTTATTATATCTCTCTGCGTGTTATTATATCTCTCTGCGTGTTATTATATCTCTCTGCGTGTTATTATATCTCTCTGCGAGTTATTATATCTCTCTGCGCGTTATTATATCTCTCGGCGCGTTATTATATAGTCCTGCAGCATTGCTTTCCAAGTATCACACACACAAGATAAGCGTTTACCTTCCAATCTCCTGCAGCTCCACATACACCTGGTCGAAGTTTTCTTTCCATGAAATAATGGCGCTGTTGGTATTTGTATCTATTACAGACAGAGTTACAGAATCACAAACCGACCCTGTGTATGCCAGGCTCGCTCTCCGCCATTATTTGCGCACCTTACTAAAAATCAACGCCCCCCCTCTCCTCCATCTCTGCCGCCCTCCTAAGGCCGTGCGTATAGTGCCTGCGACGTCGCCCAAAAACAAATACATTGCCACCGCCGCCGCGTGCGCTTATAGTAAGCGCGACGCGGTAATGCATCAAAGCGAGGTTGCGTCGCGGACTCTGGAAGCCGGAAATATTTGATTTTTCATGGGCTGTCGCCTCATGTGACAAATCAAATGCCCGGAAGCCCGTTACGCCGCCGCAAAGCGAAATATAACTTTTGCTAGCCGCGACGGGTGACGTCACCCGTCCCCGGTCGCGGGCACTATACGCGCGGCCTAACCCAAGTCCTCCTACTGAAGATGGGAGTGACCAATGCCAAATCCGGTGCTCCTGTACCGGTCATTGCACCTAAACGGTGTCCCCGGTACATACCAGAGCACACACATACGTGCAATTAGAACGCCAGCATTGTAATAGGATTGGCAATCTGGCGGTAACGCGGCTTATTCTCTAACATTTACCAGATGAACGTGTGGGGTTTGCGTTGTCTTGTTATTAAACACATGTTACATGGGGAAGCCCTTAGAACATTCAAATCGAAATACAAGCACATTATTATTACATATTTTGACCGCGGTCGAGACGTGCAATCGCAGGGGCTGGGAAAAAGACACAACCGCCTCCAGGACAGATCATTCAGAGAGGGAACGAGGGTCAAAAAATGGGGATTAACAGCATTTGTAAAACACAAGATGTCCTGGAACAGGATTCCTATTTCTGTTGCCCCCTGTTCCCCCCCCCCCCTTTCTTTGCAGGTCTGCCTGCTAGCTCTTTATGTAATGTTGTTTGCCCTGCAGTTATAGTTCCCTGTGCGGGGGGGGGGGGGGGGGCGGGGGTTGTAGAGAAAAGGATACATTTAGTTATGTTCTCATCTTCTGGCATGCTGGAGTTGGTTGCCGTGACAAGCCCTGTAATTCCCCTGGCATAGTGGACGGTCCTCTGTCTGTATTCGCAGGTTACTCAGCCCAGTCTCTCTTCCTGTGACATAATTCCCTTAATCTCTCATTCTACCTCAGCAGGCTAAGTAAGCGCTACTCCTGCCTTCCACCTCCTGGTAAGAGTACCGTTTTTTACCTTTTCCCCACTACAAGCCCCCTCAGTGTAGAGAAGCCCCCTCAGTGTAGAGAAGCCCCCTCAGTGTAGAGAAGCCCCCTCTCACTACCCCACCATCTGCCAGTAACTTTGTGTATCTGCTGCTTTCCAACAAAGGGAAGAAAAGACAAAGAACTCGTGGCGCTTGTATTACCCAGCGTACTCCCTGGCCATATATTACCCAGCGCACTCCCTGGCCATATATTACCCAGCGTACTCCCTGGCCATATATTACCCAGCGTACTCCCTGGCCATATATTACCCAGCGTACTCCCTGGCTATATATTACCCAGCGTACTCCCTGGCCATATATTACCCAGCGTACTCCCTGGCCATATATTACCCAGCGTACTCCCTGGCCATATATTACCCAGCGCACTCCCTGGCCATATATTACCCAGCGTACTCCCTGGCCATATATTACCCAGCGTACTCCCTGGCTATATATTACCCAGCGTACTCCCATGCCATATATTACCCAGCGTACTCCCTGGCTATATATTACCCAGCGTACTCCCTGGCCATATATTACCCAGCGCACTCCCTGGCCATATATTACCCAGCGTGCTCCCTGGCCATATATTACCCAGCGTACTCCCTGGCCATATATTACCCAGCGTACTCCCTGGACATATATTACCCAGCGTACTCCCTGGCCATATATTACCCAGCGTACTCCCTGGCCATATATTACCCAGCGTACTCCCTGGCCATATATTACCCAGCGTACTCCCTGGCCATATATTACCCAGCGCACTCCCTGGCCATATATTACCCAGCGTACTCCCTGGCCATATATTACCCAGCGCACTCCCTGGCCATATATTACCCAGCGCACTCCCTGGCCATATATTACCCAGCGTACTCCCTGGCCATATATTACCCAGCGTACTCCCTGGCCATATATTACCCAGCGTACTCCCTGGCCATACAGTATATTACCCAGCGTACTCCCTGGCCATATATTACCCAGCGTACTCCCTGGCTATATATTACCCAGCGTACTCCCATGCCATATATTACCCAGCGTACTCCCTGGCCATATATTACCCAGCGTACTCCCTGGCCATATATTACCCAGGGTACTCCCTGGCCATATATTACCCAGCGTACTCCCTGGCCATATATTACCCAGCGTACTCCCTGGCCATATATTACCCAGCGTACTCCCTGGCCATATATTACCCAGCGTACTCCCTGGCTATATATTACCCAGCGTACTCCCATGCCATATATTACCCAGCGTACTCCCTGGCCATATATTACCCAGCGTACTCCCTGGCCATATATTACCCAGCGTACTCCCTGGCCATATATTACCCAGCGTACTCCCTGGCTATATATTACCCAGCGTACTCCCTGGCCATATATTACCCAGCGTACTCCCTGGCTATATATTACCCAGCGTACTCCCATGCCATATATTACCCAGCGTACTCCCTGGCCATATATTACCCAGCGTACTCCCTGGCCATATATTACCCAGCGTACTCCCTGGCCATATATTACCCAGCGTACTCCCTGGCCATATATTACCCAGCGTACTCCCTGGCCATATATTACCCAGCGTACTCCCTGGCCATATATTACCCAGCGTACTCCCTGGCCATATATTACCCAGCGCACTCCCTGGCCATATATTACCCAGCGCACTCCCTGGCCATATATTACCCAGCGTACTCCCTGGCCATATATTACCCAGCGTACTCCCTGGCCATACAGTATATTACCCAGCGTACTCCCTGGCCATATATTACCCAGCGTACTCCCTGGCCATATATTACCCAGCGTACTCCCTGGCTATATATTACCCAGCGTACTCCCATGCCATATATTACCCAGCGTACTCCCATGCCATATATTACCCAGCGTACTCCCTGGCCATATATTACCCAGCGTACTCCCTGGCCATATATTACCCAGCGTACTCCCTGGCCATATATTACCCAGCGTACTCCCTGGCCATATATTACCCAGCGTACTCCCTGGCCATATATTACCCAGCGTACTCCCTGGCCATATATTACCCAGCGTACTCCCTGGCCATATATTACCCAGCGCACTCCCTGGCCATATATTACCCAGCGCACTCCCTGGCCATATATTACCCAGCGTACTCCCTGGCCATATATTACCCAGCGTACTCCCTGGCCATATATTACCCAGCGTACTCCCTGGCCATATATTACCCAGCGTACTCCCTGGCCATATATTACCCAGCGTACTCCCTGGCCATACAGTATATTACCCAGCGTACTCCCTGGCCATATATTACCCAGCGTACTCCCTGGCCATATATTACCCAGCGTACTCCCTGGCCATATATTACCCAGCGTACTCCCTGGCCATATATTACCCAGCGTACTCCCTGGCCATATATTACCCAGCGTACTCCCTGGCCATATATTACCCAGCGTACTCCCTGGCTATATATTACCCAGCGTACTCCCTGGCCATATATTACCCAGCGCACTCCCTGGCTATATATTACCCAGCGTACTCCCATGCCATATATTACCCAGCGCACTCCCTGGCCATATATTACCCAGCGTACTCCCTGGCCATATATTACCCAGCGTACTCCCTGGCCATATATTACCCAGCGTACTCCCTGGCCATATATTACCCAGCGTACTCCCTGGCTATATATTACCCAGCGTACTCCCATGCCATATATTACCCAGCGTACTCCCTGGCCATATATTACCCAGCGTACTCCCTGGCTATATATTACCCAGCGTGCTCCCTGGCCATATATTACCCAGCGTACTCCCTGGCCATATATTACCCAGCGTACTCCCTGGCCATACAGTATATTACCCAGCGTACTCCCTGCGGCTCCAGAATACAACACAAGGAAATGTCACAAGGTTTGGGGTCCCCGGTACTCTGGGGGCGCCTGTGAATGGGTTCGGGGGGAGAGCTGTGTTCCCTTTCAGAGATTTGATTATTGTGGGTAGTGTGTGTTGTTGTTGTTGTTACTGTTTGATATTATATTTTATGATATTTTTGCTAAAACTGTGGTACCCCCCCCCTCTTCCCTTTCTCCCCCCCTCCTCTTCCCTTTCTCCCCCCCCCCTCCTCTTCCCTTTCTCCCCCCCCCCTCCTCTTCCCTTTCTCCCCCCCCCTCTTCCCTTTCTCCCCCCCCTCTTCCCTTTCTCCCCCCCCCTCTTCCCTTTCTCCCCCCCCCTCTTCCCTTTCTCCCCCCCCCCTCTTCCCTTTCTCCCCCCCCCCTCTTCCCTTTCTCCCCCCCCCCTCTTCCCTTTCTCCCCCCCCCCTCTTCCCTTTCTCCCCCCCCCTCTTCCCTTTCTCCCCCCCCCTCTTCCCTCTCTCCCCCCCCCTCTTCCCTCTCTCCCCCCCCCTCTTCCCTCTCTCCCCCCCCTCTTCCCTCTCTCCCCCCCCCTTCCCTCTCTCCCCCCCCCTTCCCTCTCTCCCCCCCCTTCCCTCTCTCCCCCCCCCTTCCCTCTCTCCCCCCCCCTTCCCTCTCTCCCCCCCCCTTCCCTCTCTCCCCCCCCCCTTCCCTCTCTCCCCCCCCCTTCCCTCTCTCCCCCCCCCTTCCCTCTCTCCCCCCCCCTTCCCTCTCTCCCCCCCCCTTCCCTCTCTCCCCCCCCCCCTTCCCTCTCTCCCCCCCCCTCCCTCTCTCCCCCCCCCTCTTCCCTTTCTCCCCCCCCCCTCTTCCCTTTCTCCCCCCCCCCTCTTCCCTTTCTCCCCCCCCCTCTTCCCTTTCTCCCCCCCCCCTCTTCCCTTTCTCCCCCCCCCTCTTCCCTTTCTCCCCCCCCCCCTCTTCCCTTTCTCCCCCCCCCCTCTTCCCTTTCTCCCCCCCCCTCTTCCCTTTCTCCCCCCCCCTCTTCCCTTTCTCCCCCCCCTCTTCCCTTTCTCCCCCCCCCTCTTCCCTTTCTCCCCCCCCCCTCTTCCCTTTCTCCCCCCCCCCCTCTTCCCTTTCTCCCCCCCCTCTTCCCTTTCTCCCCCCCCTCTTCCCTTTCTCCCCCCCCCCTCTTCCCTTTCTCCCCCCCCCTCTTCCCTTTCTCCCCCCCCCTCTTCCCTTTCTCCTCCCTCCCCTCTTCCCTTTCTCCTCCCTCCCCTCTTCCCTTTCTCCTCCCTCCCCTCTTCCCTTTCTCCTCCCTCCCCTCTTCCCTTTCTCCTCCCTCCCCTCTTCCCTTTCTCCTCCCCCTCTTCCCTTTCTCCCCCCCCTCTTCCCTTTCTCCCCCCCCTCTTCCCTTTCTCCCCCCCCTCTTCCCTTTCTCCCCCCCCCTCTTCCCTTTCTCCTCCCTCCCCTCTTCCCTTTCTCCTCCCTCCCCTCTTCCCTTTCTCCTCCCTCCCCTCTTCCCTTTCTCCTCCCTCCCCTCTTCCCTTTCTCCTCCCTCCCCTCTTCCCTTTCTCCCCCCCCTCTTCCCTTTCTCCCCCCCTTCCTTCCCCCCCCCTCTTCCTTCCCCCCCCTCTTCCTTCCCCCCCCCTCTTCCTTTCTCCCCCCCTCTTCCTTTCCCCCCCCCCCTCTTCCCTTTCTTCCCCCCCCTCTTCCCTTTCTCCCCCCCTTCCTTCCCCCCCCCCCTCTTCCTTTCCCCCCCCTCTTCCTTTCTCCCCCCCTCTTCCTTTCCCCCCCCCTCTTCCCTTTCTTCCCCCCCCTCTTCCTTTCCCCCCCCTCTTCCTTTCCCCCCCCCCTCTTCCTTCCCCCCCCCCTCTTCCTTTCCCCCCCCTCTTCCTTTCCCCCCCCCTCTTCCTTTCCCCCCCCCTCTTCCTTTCCCCCCCCCCTCTTCCTTTCCCCCCCCTCTTCCTTTCCCCCCCCCCTCTTCCTTTCCCCCCCCCCTCTTCCTTTCCCCCCCCCTCTTCCTTTCCCCCCCCTCTTCCTTTCCCCCCCCCTCTTCCTTTTCCCCCCCCCTCTTCCTTTCCCCCCCCCTCTTCCTTTCCCCCCCCCTCTTCCTTCCCCCCCCCCCTCTTCCTTTCCCCCCCCCTCTTCCTTTCCCCCCCCCCTCTTTCCTCCCCCTCTCCCCCCCCTTCCTTTTTCTGTATCCCGCCTGTGTTTTTCTACAATACCAATAAAACATAAGTTATAAAAAGACGTGTTACACACAGGATTATTAATGAGCCCTTTTTACGGACGCTGACCCCACTGACCGTTCTCTGGGAGCCGGACGGGTTCCGATGGGTCGCTGGGAAGGCTGATGCCCCACGGGTTGCTGGCGCTGACCCGGAACTGGTATTGAGATCCGGGGCATAGATCTTCCAGGACAAGGTAAGTGTCCAGCGTGGAGGCCACAGACTGCTGCCAGACCGGGGAGCCTGCGGGGCACAGCGAGACAGCCCCTTCAGCAAGCAGGGGGACCCCCCCCGGAGGGAAGCGCGGCACAGCGAGACAGCCCCATCAGCGAGCAGGGGGACCCCCCCCGGAGGGGAGCGGAGCACAGTGAGACAGCCCCTTCAGCAAGCAGGGGGACTCCCCCCGGAGGGGAGCGTGGCACAGTGAGACAGCCCCTTCAGCAAGCAGGGGGACCCCCCCCCCCCGGAGGGGAGCGGGGCACAGCGAGGCAGCCCCTTCAGCAAGCAGGGGGACCCCCCTCCCCCCGGAGGGGAGCGCGGCACGTACAGCCCCTTCAGCAAGCAGGGGGACCCCCCCCCCAGAGGGGAGCGCGGCACGTACAGCCCCAGGGACCCCTTATTGCAGAGGTACGGGACAGGAACATGTTAGATGGCTGCACTATCCCCCAATTGGAGTGAGGCCCCAGGGTGAGGCTGAGACCCCAGGGTATTATACACAGAGCAGCGTGCGGGTATTATAGACAGAGCAACGTGCGGGTATTATAGACAGAGCAACGTGCGGGTATGTGACAGGGTGAAGTCAAACCCTATCAATTATGCCTGGGAAACATATGTCTGAGTGCTTCATCCAGCACTCATAAGGGTTAATTCAGGTGGAAGCTAGCTAATCATGAAGTAAGCTGACACCTGAGAGCCAGCAAGGTAGATAAGGATCTTGTTACCAGCAGTAGCTGCCTGTCTCAGATGAGAGCACATGGATAGATGTGCTGCTAGCCAGAAGGATACAGCACACTACTTACTGCAGCCAAAGTAAGATTTGTTTCATTTGTTTGCATGACTGCTTAAAAAGACTCTTAAGGTTTGGTTATGGTTTAGCCAGCCAGCCTGCTAGCTAGGACTGCTGTGTTAGTCAGTTTTCTCCCAACGTGGAGCAGGATTTATTTTCTTAAAGGGACAGTGTACCCGCATGTTATGTTGCTGTGGTGAAATAAAGCCACTGAACGTTTTCATTTATCCTGAAACTACACGTGTGGACTGTTCCCTGACCTCGGCTACAGGCCGTCCTGCCACAGGTGGTGTCAGAAGGGGGATTTGGACGGGCCCTGTATCTGAAGGGCCACACACACACACAGACGGGGGGGGGGGGGAAAAAATGGAGACAATTTTTTCTCAGTTTCTTGAGCAACAGCTCCAGCTAGCAGAGAAACAAGCTGAGCAACAAGCCCAGCAAGATGAGCGACAAGCCCAGCAAGATGAGCGACAAGCCCAGCAAGATGAGCGACAGGCCCAGCAAGAGGAAAAGCTACTCCAATTGCTGTCCGAAGGCCCAGCCCCAGGCAGAGCAGGGATTCCAAATAACCCACCGGTGATGCTGCATAAAATGAAGCCAAACGAAGACCCAGAGGCATTTCTCCTCACTTTTGAAAGGGCAGCCACGGCCCACGGCTGGACAGTTGATCGCTGGGTAACGACTCTGGCTCTTCCAGCAGACAAGGCCATGGACTATCAGCAACTAAAGGCTGCTATTCTGGATCGCCTAGGCCTCACTCCAGAGGCCTACCGACAGCGGTTCCGGACAGTCAAATATACAAACAGAGACAGACCCCGGGTCGTAGCCCACCGCTTAGTAGACTAATGTACCAGGTGGATACATCAGGAAAAACATGACAAGTCAGAGATCCTTGAACAGTTTGTGCTCGAGCAGTTCATACAGATATTGCCCCCCTCCTCCCGCTCCTGGGTAAAAAGACACGCTGCATTTTCCCTGAATTCAGCGGTCCTCTTGGTGGAAAACTTCCTGGGCGACGACACCCAACAGGATAGCTGGGAATGGCCGGTGCAAACACCAGTTGCTTCCGGTGATGCTAGAGGCAGGAGAGCAGACAATCGAGGGGTCTACAACCCGCCAGCTTGGGAGATCCAGTCAACCCGATCGGAAGACTCTTTCCCATCTCGGAGGGTTCCTGGTACAAACTCCCGCAGAGACGCCCATCCTGGGTCCGAGGCCACTGGATCACTCAAGGGAGGCCGCCACCCACAGTATTCCCCGAGAACCTGGACTCCTGTCACCCACCCGGTGGAGAGGATAACCCCACCAACCAGAAAGGAGGACCCCATCCAACAGCGGAGAGGTCCAAACACCGAGCCCCGTCGAGAGCTTCCGCTGACGACCGAGGTTGCGGATTCAGGAGATGATGAGATGGACTGTTCATATGGCAGAACCACTGCCACAGCTTGTCTCCGAGGGGACCACAATCCGTAGTTAGTCCCAGCATCTCTGGAGGGGACAAAAGTAAACGCCATGCTGGACTCGGGAAAAACCCTGATCCTAGAGGGCCTAATTCCAAGCAATAGACTATCTTATGACTCTCCTTGGAATATCGAGTGTATCCATGGGGATACAAAGAGATACCCGACGGCGAGTGTTCTACTGCGTATCCAGGATCAAGAGGCTAGCCTACTAGTGGGAGTTGCTCCCTGGCTACCTGCTCCTGTTCTACTTGGCCGAGACTGGCCCTACCTCGAAACATTGTTGGCCCCTACTCCTACGGAGCCTACTTATCTGGTACCGGAGAAGCCCGGAGACTTGTTCCCTTTTTCCCCAGAGATTTTTCCCCGTAGACACCATGTCCCAAAGACACGTAAACAGAGACGTGCGGAAAAAGAGGACTGGTTAAGAAAGGCTGGGACTCTTGGTAACATTAGTCAGCCCAAAGGACTGCAGGTCATGGCCGGGGATGACCAGGGTGGGGAACAGATAGATACGGGAATTTTGCCAGACCTGGATCTTCCTGACTTCCGTCAGAGACAGAGGGAGGACCCAGCTCTGGCTAGACAATATGAGAAGGTGGTACAGGTCAACAACAAGATAATGGATGAACAGGGTGTAAAAGTGTTTCCACATTTTGAACTGTTGAATGACATTCTATATCGTGTGAATAAGGTTACACAAACAGGGGAGGTCATTCGACAGATGCTAGTCCCTAAAGGGTTGATTAAAACGGTGTTCACCCTAGCCCATACTCTCCCATGGGGTGGTCATTTGGGCAGAGATAAAACCACGGACCGCATCTCGTCCCGGTTTTACTGGCCAGGCATACATGGTGACATCATGAAACTATGTGAGACATGTCCTGAATGCCAGTTAACTAGCCAAAAAGGACAGAAGCCAGCTCCCTTGGTTCCTCTGCCCTTGGTAGCCGTCCCATTCGAGAGAATTGGGGTAGATCTGGTCGGACCTTTAGAACCCTCTGCGAAGGGACATAAATTTATACTCGTTGTGGTAGATTATGCCACCAGATATCCTGAGGCCTTCCCTCTGAGATCAGCCACTGCTAAACAGGTTGCTCACAGGCTGTTAGAACTGTTATCTAGGGTAGGACTTCCCCAAGTAATGTTAACTGACCAGGGAACAAATTTCATGGCAAAGTTAATGCAGGATGTCCTGAAGTTATTGGAGGTAAAATCCGTCCGGACCTCAGTCTACCATCCTCAGACTGATGGATTGGTAGAGAGGTTTAACCGTACTTTAAAAACCATGCTTAGGAAGTTTGTGGACACTGAAAAGCGAGCTTGGGATGAACTTCTCCCTTTCCTGTTGTTTGCGGTACGAGAAGTTCCCCAATCATCTACAGGCTTCTCCCCGTTTGAGCTCCTATATGGACGCCAACCTCGGGGTATTCTCGACCTACTGAAGGAATCCTGGGAGGAGGAGCCCTCCCCCTCCAAGAATACCCTTCAGTATGTCATAGACCTTAGAAATCGCCTAGACATGATAGGTCGGTTTGCTAAGGAAAACCTCAAATCTGCTCAAGAACGTCAAGAAAGACAGTATAACCACAATGCTCGCTTGAGGGTCTTCCAACCTGGGGACCAAGTGATGCTACTACTACCGACATCAGAGAGTAAACTCCTTGCGAAGTGGCAGGGTCCTTTCCAAGTTCTCCGCCGCACCGGGGAGGTGAACTATGAGATCTCTCAACCAGGGTCCAGGAAGGGTAAACAAATCTACCACGTGAACCTCCTGAAACCCTGGAAAACGATGAGATCGCTGTTCATCCATCCTCGGGAAGGAGAGACGGATTTGGGTCCGCAGCTTCCAAAGGGTAGTACGTACAATGACCATCAGGTTCCCATGAGAGGGCAGTTAACAACGGAACAAAGGGCAGTTAACAACGGAACAAAGGTCAGACCTACTAGAATTATGTGACCAGTTCCCAGATGTTTTTTCGGAGCTGCCAGGGCAGACTGATTTAGTGTCCCATAGGATTGAGACAGAACCTGGCGTAAAAGTACGGTCCCGTCCCTATAGATTGCCAGAGGGCCGAAAAGACCTGGTAGAGAGGGAGATAATAGACATGTTGGAATTGGGCGTGATCGAGGAGTCCCACAGCGAATGGTGTAGCTCTATCGTGTTGGTCCCTAAACCAGATGGGAAGATGAGGTTTTGCGTGGATCTGCGAAAGGTAAATGCTGTATCCAGATTTGATGCATATCCAATGCCTAGGGTGGATGAATTGCTTGACTCGCTTGGTAAAGCAGAGTATATCTCTACCCTAGATCTCACGAAAGGATATTGGCAGATACCTCTAGCGGAAGAATCCAAATGCAAAACTGCCTTCGCCACCCCTCTCGGGTTATACCAATTCGTCACTATGCCATTTGGGTTACATGGGGCTCCAGCCACGTTCCAAAGGTTAATGGACAAGGTACTACAACCCCATAGGGCATATGCCGCGGCCTACTTGGATGACATTGTCATCTATAGCAGACACTGGCAGTCTCATATAAAAAGGTTAAGGGCAGTCCTAACGTCCTTAAGAGAAGCAGGGCTCACTGCAAATCCCAAAAAATGTGCCCTGGGTAAATCCACTACAAAGTACTTGGGCTATGCCGTTGGGGGAGGGATAGTAAGGCCACTAGCTAGCAAGGTGGCCGCCATAAAGGAAGTCCCCACCCCACAGACAAAGACACAGGTCCGCTCCCTTTTGGGGTTAGCAGGGTATTACCGGCTGTTTATCCCCAATTTTTCAGAAATATCTGCACCCCTTACAGATCTGACAAAAAAGAGTGCCCCGACCCAAGTTAAATGGTCTTGGGAGTGCCAAGATGCCTTTGACATGCTAAAAAAGTGCCTGTCAGAGGGCCCCGCTCTTCTGAGCCCAGATTTTAATGAGCCCTTCATCATCCAGACGGATGCCTCAGAGGTAGGACTGGGAGCAGTGCTGTCTCAGCAATTTGATGGTGTTGAACACCCCATACTGTTCATCAGCAGGAAGCTGTTCCCAAGGGAAGTGAGGTATTCCGTTATTGAGAAGGAGTGCCTCGCTGTAAAATGGGCAATTGAGGCCTTGAGACATTATGTCGCCGGAGTACACTTCACCCTGGTCACTGACCATGCGCCCTTGAAGTGGTTAAACACCATGAAGGACACAAATCCAAGGTTGACCAGGTGGTATATGGCCCTCCAACCCTTCTCTTTTGATATTCAGCATAGACCTGGAAAGGACCATGGAAATGCTGATTTTTTTGTCAAGAGAAGGAGTGGAGGGTCGGGCTTCAGCCGTGTGGGACACTAGCCACACACAAACAGGGGAGGTATGTGACAGGGTGAAGTCAAACCCTATCAATTATGCCTGGGAAACATATGTCTGTGTGCTTCATCCAGCACTCATAAGGGTTAATTCAGGTGGAAGTTAGGTAGTCAGGAAGTAAGCTGACACCTGAGAGCCAGCAAGGTAGATAAGGATCTTGTTACCAGCAGTAGCTGCCTGTCTCAGAGGAGAGCACATGGATATCTGTGCTGCTAGCCAGAAGGATACAGCACACTACTTACTGCAGCCAAAGTAAGATTTCTTTCATTTGTTTGCATGACTGCTTAAAAAGACTCTTAAGGTTTGGTTATGGTTTAGCCAGCCAGCCTGCTAGCTAGGACTGCTGTGTTAGTCAGTTTTCTCCCAACGTGAGAACACGTGTGGACTGTTCCCTGACCTCGGCTACAGGTCGTCCTGCCACAGGGTATTATACACAGAGCAGCGTGCGGATATTATACACAGAGCAGCGTGTGGGTATTACACACAGAGCACCGTGCGGGTGGTATTATATACAGAGCAGCGTGCGGGTATTATACACAGAGCAGCGTGCGGGTGGTATTATACACAGAGCAGCGTGCGGGTGGTATTATACACAGAGCAGCGTGCGGGTGGTATTATACACAGAGCAGCGTGCGGGTATTATACACAGAGCAGCGTGCGGGTGGTATTATACACAGAGCAGCGTGCGGGTGGTATTATACACAGAGCAGCGTGCGGGTGGTATTATACACAGAGCATCGTGCGGGTGGTATTATACACAGAGCAGTGTGTGGGGCCTGCGCTGTGTGATACTCAGTCTCACTGTACCTTCCTCCCGATACTCCATGGTGTAGCTGGAGATGGTGCAGTTTCCGGTACTGGATGGCGGCAGCCAGCGCAGGATCACGGAGTAACTGCTTCTCTCCTGCGCGAGGGGCCGTCCCGGAGCACTGGGGACTCCTAAGGAAGAGGAGAGGAGGTCAGGAGACCCCCAGCAGAGGGTAACCCCCTCACAGCCAGGAGGTGCCTGCTGGTTCCGCGTTCCTTCCTCGCACCTCACCCTTATCCAAGTCATATAAAGACATTATTTAACATAGATATATTTATATTACATGAAGAGTATATATAGTCTGACTCTTCATATACAGTTTGTGTGTGCGTGTATATCTATTTAGCTATATATCTACAGTATGTACAGGCACACCCCGCATACACACACACACACACACACACACACTATACAGGCATACCCCGCATACACACACACACACACTATACAGGCATACCCCGCATACACACACACTATACAGGCATACCCCGCATACACACACACACACACACACACACTATACAGGCATACCCCGCATACACACACACTATACAGGCACACCCCGCATACACACACACACACACACACTATACAGGCACACCCCGCATTAACGTACGCAATGGGACCGGAGCATGTATGTAACACAGGCACACCCCGCATTTACGTACGCAATGGGACCGCAGCTTGTATGTAACACAGACACACCCCGCATTAACGTACACAATGGGACCGGAGCATGTATGTAACTATGTAACACAGGCACACCCCGCATTAACGTACGCAATGGGACCGCAGCATGTATGTAACACAGGCACACCCCGCATTTACGTACGCAATGGGACCGCAGCTTGTATGTAACACAGACACACCCCGCATTAACGTACACAATGGGACCGGAGCATGTATGTAACTATGTAACACAGGCACACCCCGCATTAACGTACGCAATGGGACCGCAGCATGTATGTAACACAGGCACACCCCGCATTAACGTACGCAATGGGAACGCAGCATGTATGTAACACAGGCACACCCCGCATTAACGTACACAATGGGACCGCAGCATGTATGTAACACAGGCACACTCCGCATTAACGTACGCAATGGGACCGCAGCATGTATGTAACACAGACATACCCCGCATTAACGTACGCAATGGGACCGCAGCATGTATGTAACACAGGCACACCCCACATTAACGTACGCAATGGGACCGCAGCATGTATGTAACACAGGCACACCCCGCATTAACGTACGCAATGGGACTGCAGCATGTATGTAACACAGGCACACCCCGCATTAACGTACGCAATGGGACCGCAGCATGTATGTAACACAGGCACACCCCGCATTAACGTACGCAATGGGACCGCAGCATGTATGTAACACAGGCATACCCGCATTAACGTACGCAATGGGACCGCAGCATGTATGTAACACAGGCATACCCGCATTAACGTACGCAATGGGACCGCAGCATGTATGTAACACAGGCATACCCGCATTAACGTACGCAATGGAACCGCAGCATGTATGTAACACAGGCATACCCGCATTAACGTACGCAATGGGACCGCAGCATGTATGTAACACAGGCACACCCCGCATTTACGTGCACAATGGGACCGCAGCATGTATGTAACACAGGCACACCCCGCATTAACGTACGCAATGGGATCGCAGCATGTATGTAACACAGGCACACCCCGCATTAACGTACGCAATGGAACCGCAGCATGTATGTAACACAGGCACAACCCGCATTAACGTACGCAATGGGACCGCAGCATGTATGTAACACAGGCACACCCCTCATTAACGTACGCAATGGGACCGCAGCATGTATGTAACACAGGCACACCCCGCATTAACGTACGCAATGGGACCGCAGCATGTATGTAACACAGGCACACCCCGCATTAACGTACGCAATGGAACCGCAGCATGTATGTAACACAGGCACACCCCGCATTAACGTACGCAATGGGACCGCAGCATGTATGTAACACAGGCACACCCCGCATTAACGTACTCAATGGGAGCGCAGCATGTATGTAACACAGGCACACCCCGCATTAACGTACGCAATGGGACCGCAGCATGTATGTAACACAGGCATACCCGCATTAACGTACGCAATGGGACCGCAGCATGTATGTAACACAGGCATACCCGCATTAACGTACGCAATGGGACCGCAGCATGTATGTAACACAGGCATACCCGCATTAACGTACGCAATGGGACCGCAGCATGTATGTAACACAGGCATACCCGCATTAACGTACGCAATGGGACCGCAGCATGTATGTAACACAGGCACACCCCGCATTTACGTGCACAATGGGACCGCAGCATGTATGTAACACAGGCACACCCCGCATTAACGTACGCAATGGGATCGCAGCATGTATGTAACACAGGCACACCCCGCATTAACGTACGCAATGGAACCGCAGCATGTATGTAACACAGGCACAACCCGCATTAACGTACGCAATGGGACCGCAGCATGTATGTAACACAGGCACACCCCTCATTAACGTACGCAATGGGACCGCAGCATGTATGTAACACAGGCACACCCCGCATTAACGTACGCAATGGGACCGCAGCATGTATGTAACACAGGCACACCCCGCATTAACGTACGCAATGGAACCGCAGCATGTATGTAACACAGGCACACCCCGCATTAACGTACGCAATGGGACCGCAGCATGTATGTAACACAGGCACACCCCGCATTAACGTACTCAATGGGAGCGCAGCATGTATGTAACACAGGCACACCCCGCATTAACGTACGCAATGGGACCGCAGTATGTATGTAACACAGGCACACCCCGCATTAACCTACGCAATGGGACCGCAGCATGTATGTAACACAGGCACACCCCGCATTAACCTACGCAATGGGACCGCAGCATGTATGTAACACAGGCACACCCCGCATTAACGTACGCAATGGGACCGCAGCATGTATGTAACACAGGCACACCCCGCATTAACGAACGCAATGGAACCGCAGCATGTATGTAACACAGGCACACCCCGCATTAACGTACGCAATGGGACCGCAGCATGTATGTAACACAGGCACACCCCGCATTAACGTACGCAATGGGACCGCAGCATGTATGTAACACAGGCACACCCCGCATTAACGTACGCAATGGGACCGCAGCATGTATGTAACACAGACACACCCCGCATTAACGTACGCAATGGGACCGGCGCATGGATGTAACACAGGCATACCCCGCATTAACGTACGCAATGGGACCGCAGCATGTATGTAACACAGGCACACCCCGCATTAACGCACGCAATGGGACCGCAGCATGTATGTAACACAGGCACACCCCGCATTAACGTATGCAATGGGACCGCAGCATGTATGTAACACAGGCACACCCCGCATTAACGTACTCAATGGGACCGCAGCATGTATGTAACACAGGCACACCCCGCATTAACGTACGCAATGGGACCGCAGCATGTATGTAACACAGGCACACCCCGCATTAACGTACGCAATGGGACCGCAGCATGTAACACAGGCACACCCCGCATTAACGTACGCAATGGGACCGCAGCATGTATGTAACACAGGCACACCCCGCATTAACGTACGCAATGGGACCGCAGCATGTATGTAATACAGGCACACCCCACATTAACGTACGCAATGGGACCGCAGCATGTATGTAACACAGGCATACCCCGCATTAACGTACGCAATGGGACCGCAGCTTGTATGTAACACAAGCACACCCCGCATTAACGTACGCAATGGGACCGGAGCATGTATGTAACACAGGCACACCCCGAATTAACGTACGCAATGGGACCGCAGCTTGTATGTAACACAGGCACACCCCGCATTAACGTACGCAATGGGACCGCAGCATGTATGTAACTACAGGCATACCCCGCATTAACGTACGCAATGGGACCGAAGCATGTATGTAACACAGGCACACCCCGCATTAACGTACGCAATGGTACCGCAGCATGTAACACAGGCATACCCCGCATTAACGTACGCAATGGGACCGGAGCATGTATGTAACACAGACATACCCCGCATTAACGTACGCAATGGGACCGGAGCATGTATGTAACACAGACATACCCCGCATTAACGTACGGAATGGGACCGAAGCATGTATGTAACACAGGCACACCCCGCATTAACGTACGCAATGGGACCGGAGCATGTATGTAACACAGGCATACCCCGCATTAACGTACACAATGGGACCGCAGCATGTATGTAACTACAGACATACCCCGCATTAACATACGCAATGGGACCGGAGCATGTATGTAACACAGGCACACCCCGCATTAACGTACGCAATGGGACCGCAGCATGTATGTAACACAGACATACCCCGCATTAACGTACGCAATGGGACCGCAGCATGTATGTAACACAGGCACACCCCGCATTAACGTACGCAATGGGACCGCAGCATGTAACACAGGCACACCCCGCATTAACGTACGTAATGGGATCGCAGCATGTAACACAGGCACACCCCGCATTAACGTACGCAATGGAACCGCAGCATGTATGTAACACAGGCACACCCCGCATTAACGTACGCAATGGAACCGCAGCATGTATGTAACACAGACACACCCCGCATTAACGTACGCAATGGGACCGCAGCATGTATGTAACACAGGCATACCCCGCATTAACGTACGCAATGGGACCGCAGCATGTATGTAACACAGGCACACCCCGCATTAACGTACGCAATGGGACCGCAGCATGTATGTAACACAGGCACACCCCGCATTAACGTACGCAATGGGACCGCAGCACGTATGTAACACAGGCACACCCCGCATTAACGTACGCAATGGGACCGAAGCATGTATGTAACACAGGCACACCCCGCATTAACGTACGCAATGGGACCGGAGCATGTATGTAACACAGGCATACCCCGCATTAACGTACACAATGGGACCGCAGCATGTATGTAACTACAGACATACCCCGCATTAACGTACGCAATGGCACCGGCGCATGGATGTAACACAGGCATACCCTGCATTAACGTACGCAATGGGACCGCAGCATGTATGTAACACAGGCACACCCCGCATTAACGTACGCAATGGGACCGCAGCATGTATGTAACACAGGCATACCCCGCATTAACGTACGCAATGGGACCGCAGCATGTATGTAACACAGGCACACCCCGCATTAACGTACGCAATGGGACCGCAGCATGGATGTAACACAGGCATACCCCGCATTAACGTACGCAATGGGACCGCAGCATGTATGTAACACAGGCACACCCCGCATTAACGTACGCAATGGGACCGCAGCATGTATGTAACACAGGCACACCCCGCATTAACGTACGCAATGGGACTGCAGCATGTATGTAACACAGGCACACCCCGCATTAACGTACGCAATGGAACCGCAGCATGTATGTAACACAGGCATACCCCGCATTAACGTACGCAATGGGACCGCAGCATGTATGTAACACAGGCACACCCCGCATTAACGTACGCAATGGGACCGCAGCATGTATGTAACACAGGCATACCCCGCATTAACGTACGCAATGGGACCGGCGCATGTACGTAACACAGACACACCCCGCATTAACGTACGCAATGGGACCGGCGCATGGATGTAACACAGGCATACCCCGCATTAACGTACACAATGGGACCGCAGCATGTATGTAACACAGACACACCCCGCATTAACGTACACAATGGGACCGCAGCATGTATGTAACACAGACACACCCCGCATTAACGTACGCAATGGGACCGCAGCATGTATGTAACACAGGCACACCCCGCATTAACGTACGCAATGGGACCGCAGCATGTATGTAACACAGGCATACCCCGCATTAACGTACGCAATGGGACCGGCGCATGTACGTAACACAGACACACCCCGCATTAACGTACGCAATGGGACCGGCGCATGGATGTAACACAGGCATACCCCGCATTAACGTACGCAATGGGACCGCAGCATGTATGTAACACAGGCATACCCCGCATTAACGTACGCAATGGGACCGGCGCATGTACGTAACACAGACACACCCCGCATTAACGTACGCAATGGGACCGGCGCATGGATGTAACACAGGCATACCCCGCATTAATGTACGCAATGGGACCGCAGCATGTATGTAACACAGGCACACCCCGCATTAACGTACGCAATGGGACCGCAGCATGTATGTAACACAGGCATACCCCGCATTAACGTACGCAATGGGACCGGCGCATGTACGTAACACAGACACACCCCGCATTAACGTACGCAATGGGACCAGCGCATGGATGTAACACAGGCATACCCCGCATTAACGTACGCAATGGGACCGCAGCATGTATGTAACACAGGCACACCCCGCATTAACGTACGCAATGGGACCGCAGCATGTATGTAACACAGGCATACCCCGCATTAACGTACGCAATGGGACCGGCGCATGTACGTAACCCAGACACACCCCGCATTAACGTACGCAATGGGACCGGCGCATGGATGTAACACAGGCATACCCCGCATTAACGTACGCAATGGGACCGCAGCATGTATGTAACACAGGCATACCCCGCATTAACGTACGCAATGGGACCGCAGCATGTATGCACAGGCACACCCCGCATTAACGTACGCAATGTGACCGCAGCATGTATGTAACACAGGCACACCCCGCATTAACGTACGCAATGGGACCGCAGCATGTATGTAACACAGGCATACCCTGCATTAACGTACGCAATGGGACCGCAGCATGTATGTAACACAGGCACACCCCGCATTAACGTACGCAATGGGACCGCAGCATGTATGTAACACAGGCACACCCCGCATTAACGTACGCAATGGGACCGCAGCATGTATGTAACACAGGCACACCCCGCATTAACGTACGCAATGGGACCGCAGCATGTATGTAACACAGGCACACCCCGCATTAACGTACGCAATGGGACCGCAGCATGTATGTAACTACAGTATTAGTGATCTAACGAGTACCCGGAAATTACCCGGTACCTGGCGCTTCCCCAGCTACCCGGACCCGGCAACTGAGAAGTGGATCCGGCGCCGGGTACTGATGTGTATAAGTAAGATAATAAGCTGCTGCCAGACAGATTCAGAGAAATAATGTTTGTGTTTATGCGTGTCGCATATTATGCATCATAATGACGCTGAACGACTACCCAGCAGTGTATTCTAGGTCTCTAGGAGACCGGAACGTCTCCCCATCCCTGGCGCGGCCTGCAGGTTAGCGCTTCACGTGACGCATGCTTCTCAGACAGGTTAGTACCCAGCAGTGTGTTCTAGGTCTATCTAGGAGACCGGAACGTCTCCCCCTCCCTGGCGCGGCCTGCAGGTTAGCGCTTCACGTGACGCATGCTTCTCAGACAGGTTAGTACCCAGCAGTGTGTTCTAGGTCTCTCTAGGAGACCGGAACGTCTCCCCCTCCCTGGCGCGGCCTGCAGGTTAGCGCTTCACGTGACGACAGCTTCTCAGACAGGTTAGTACCCAGCATTGTGTTCTAGGTCTCTCTAGGAGACCGGATCGTCTCCATCTCCCTGACTTCCTGGCTCCGTATAGAGGACTCTGGGAGTGTTACTGACAATAAACCATTTGCTTCTCCCAGGTGAGCGGGCCCCAGGGACACAGCTGTAACCCGGGGGCCCGCGCATATCCAGCTACGCCACTGGCTGGCACTAACCTACTGGTCACTCTCGTGACACTCTATCTCAGTGGTACCTTGCACTTTGATTGTCGCGGATGTTGTAGCCACGCCGAGCTCGTTACCAGCCACACACGTGTAGATCCCGCTGTCCTGTGGCATCAGGTTGCAGATCCTGAGGGTGATGTCTCCAGAGTCACTGCAAGGAGAGCAGCGGATCAGCGAGCGGGACACGGTTACACCTACTGCGCATCCCACACCGAATAATGCCGTCTAAAACAGGGGTGGCCAAATCCAGTCCTCCAGGCCACTAACAGGTCAGGTTTTCAGGCTATCCCTGCTTCAGCACAGGTGCTGAAGCAGGGATGTCTTTATCCCTGGAGGACTGGAACTGGCCACCCCTTGTCTGGAAACATAGGGCGTTTTATATCAACGTCACCAGCTGTAAAAACGGGTGAGAAAACAGCCCGGGATTTATCACAGTCCCAGGAAAAGCAATTATTATTATTTTCCATAAGTAGAAAGTCTCAGAATGAAACCCGGGTGTGTTTGTATTAAAGGGGACACTTTAACCACTACACTGCCCCACTTCCTGCAGTCCACGTTTCCTGAGAAGCACAGGGGGACGCCCTTACCTGGCGGACACCGTGTACGTGTTGCTGTCACTGTCAAGAACATTTTGATCTGGTCCCTTCCACGTGATGCTTGGCTTTGGTCGGCCACAAACCCTGCAGTGTAAGGTCACCGTGTCCCCGAGCACACACGTCACGTCCACTAGTGGCACAAGGACCTCAGGAGCAACTGAACAACAAAGAAACATTGTGTCAGTGCTGTGCTGCCCTTTCAGGGTGTGCTCACACACACACTCACACAGACACACACTCACACAGACACTTACTCACTCACACACACTTACACACTCACACAGACACACACACTCACTCACACAGACACTTACTCACTCACACACACTTACACACTCACACACAGACACACTCACTCACACACACTTACACACTCACACAGACAAACACACTCACTCACACAGACACTTACTCACTCACACACACTTACACACTCACACAGACACACACACTCACTCACACAGACACTTACTCACTCACACACACTTACACACTCACACACAGACACACTCACTCACACACACTTACACACTCACACAGACACACACACTCACTCACACAGACACACCAGCTGTCATCTCTATTATGCACCAGGTGCCCCTTTGGTACCCGCCGGCGCCTGCGGAGCTGTGGCGCCGCTCTGCTGGTCTCTTACTGGTTCATGCTCAGTAAATACAAATCCCACGTGAGCACATTCACGTCTCAGCCAGGTCCACACACCTGCCATTCCCCATTATCTCTTGGCATACGGCACTTCCAATGCAGCCAGGATTCTGGGTAATGACATGCACACGAGCGCACACAGCGAGTCACTCTTTCACGCTTGGAACCATCAGATAATTACAGCCGCGTGGAAACCAGGGATGTTATCACTTATGTATATACATATAAATCCCAAAGTGCGCGTTTTACCGGCAAACTCATCTCAGCGTACAGTAAACTGCAGGCGCGCCGGGGAATGGCTCGCTGGGAAGCGCCGGGGAATGGCTCGCTGGGAAGCGCCGGGGAATGGCTCGCTGGGAAGCGCCGGGGAATGGCTCGCTGGGAAGCGCCGGGGAATGGCTCGCTGGGAAGCGCCGGGGAATGGCTCGCTGGGAAGCGCCGGGGAATGGCTCGCTGGGAAGCGCCGGGGAATGGCTCGCTGGGAAGCGCCGGGGAATGGCTCGCTGGGAGGCGCCGGGGAATGGCTCGCTGGGAAGCGCCGGGGAATGGCTCGCTGGGAAGCGCCGGGGAATGGCTCGCTGGGAAGCGCCGGTATGGCTCGCTGGGAAGCACCGGGGAATGGCTCGCTGGGAAGCGCCGGGGAATGGCTCGCTGGGAAGCGCCGGGGAATGGCTCGCTGGGAAGCGCCGGGGAATGGCTCGCTGGGAAGCGCCGGTATGGCTCGCTGGGAAGCGCCGGGGAATGGCTCGCTGGGAAGCGCCGGGGAATGGCTCGCTGGGAAGCGCCGGGGAATGGCTCGCTGGGAAGCGCCGGGGAATGGCTCGCTGGGAAGCGCCGGGGAATGGCTCGCTGGGAGGCGCCGGGGAATGGCTCGCTGGGAAGCGCCGGTATGGCTCGCTGGGAAGCGCCGGGGAATGGCTCGCTGGGAAGCGCCGGTATGGCTCGCTGGGAAGCGCCGGGGAATGGCTCGCTGGGAAGCGCCGGGGAATGGCTCGCTGGGAAGCGCCGGGGAATGGCTCGCTGGGAAGCACCGGGGAATGGCTCGCTGGGAAGCGCCGGTATGGCTCGCTGGGAAGCGCCGGTATGGCTCGCTGGGAAGCGCCGGGGAATGGCTCGCTGGGAAGCGCCGGGGAATGGCTCGCTGGGAAGCGCCGGGGAATGGCTCGCTGGGAAGCGCCGGTATGGCTCGCTGGGAAGCGCCGGTATGGCTCGCTGGGAAGCGCCGGGGAATGGCTCGCTGGGAAGCGCCGGGGAATGGCTCGCTGGGAAGCGCCGGTATGGCTCGCTGGGAAGCGCCGGTATGGCTCGCTGGGAAGCACCGGGGAATGGCTCGCTGGGAAGCGCCGGGGAATGGCTCGCTGGGAAGCGCCGGGGAATGGCTCGCTGGGAAGCGCCGGGGAATGGCTCGCTGGGAAGCGCCGGTATGGCTCGCTGGGAAGCGCCGGGGAATGGCTCGCTGGGAAGCGCCGGGGAATGGCTCGCTGGGAAGCGCCGGGGAATGGCTCGCTGGGAAGCGCCGGTATGGCTCGCTGGGAAGCGCCGGTATGGCTCGCTGGGAAGCGCCGGGGAATGGCTCGCTGGGAAGCGCCAGGGAATGGCTCGCTGGGAAGCGCCGGGGAATGGCTCGCTGGGAAGCGCCGGGGAATGGCTCGCTGGGAAGCGCCGGGGAATGGCTCGCTGGGAAGCGCCGGTATGGCTCGCTGGGAAGCGCCGGGGAATGGCTCGCTGGGAAGCGCCGGGGAATGGCTCGCTGGGAAGCGCCGGTATGGCTCGCTGGGAAGCGCCGGGGAATGGCTCGCTGGGAAGCGCCGGGGAATGGCTCGCTGGGAAGCGCCGGTATGGCTCGCTGGGAAGCGCCGGTATGGCTCGCTGGGAAGCGCCGGTATGGCTCGCTGGGAAGCGCCGGGGAATGGCTCGGTGGGAAGCGCCGGGGAATGGCTCGCTGGGAAGCGCCGGGGAATGGCTCGCTGGGAAGCGCCGGGGAATGGCTCGCTGGGAAGCGCCGGTATGGCTCGCTGGGAAGCGCCGGGGAATGGCTCGCTGGGAAGCGCCGGTATGGCTCGCTGGGAAGCGCCGGGGAATGGCTCGCTGGGAAGCGCCGGGGAATGGCTCGCTGGGAAGCGCCGGGGAATGGCTCGCTGGGAAGCGCCGGTATGGCTCGCTGGGAAGCGCCGGGGTATGGCTCGCTGGGAAGCGCCGGGGAATGGCTCGCTGGGAAGCGCCAGGGAATGGCTCGCTGGGAAGCGCCGGGGAATGGCTCGCTGGGAAGCGCCGGGGAATGGCTCGCTGGGAAGCGCCGGGGAATGGCTCGCTGGGAAGCGCCGGGGAATGGCTCGCTGGGAAGCGCCGGGGAATGGCTCGCTGGGAAGCGCCTGGGAATGGCTCGCTGGGAAGCGCCGGGGAATGGCTCGCTGGGAAGCGCCGGGGAATGGCTCGCTGGGAAGCGCCGGTATGGCTCGCTGGGAAGCGCCGGTATGGCTCGCTGGGAAGCGCCGGTATGGCTCGCTGGGAAGCGCCGGGGAATGGCTCGGTGGGAAGCGCCGGGGAATGGCTCGCTGGGAAGCGCCGGGGAATGGCTCGCTGGGAAGCGCCGGGGAATGGCTCGCTGGGAAGCGCCGGTATGGCTCGCTGGGAAGCGCCGGGGAATGGCTCGCTGGGAAGCGCCGGTATGGCTCGCTGGGAAGCGCCGGGGAATGGCTCGCTGGGAAGCGCCGGGGAATGGCTCGCTGGGAAGCGCCGGGGAATGGCTCGCTGGGAAGCGCCGGTATGGCTCGCTGGGAAGCGCCGGGGAATGGCTCGCTGGGAAGCGCCGGGGAATGGCTCGCTGGGAAGCGCCGGGGAATGGCTCGCTGGGAAGCGCCGGGGAATGGCTCGCTGGGAAGCGCCGGGGAATGGCTCGCTGGGAAGCGCCGGTATGGCTCGCTGGGAAGCGCCGGTATGGCTCGCTGGGAAGCGCCGGGGAATGGCTCGCTGGGAGGCGCCGGGGAATGGCTCGCTGGGAAGCGCCGGGGAATGGCTCGCTGGGAAGCGCCGGGGAATGGCTCGCTGGGAAGCGCCGGGGAATGGCTCGCTGGGAAGCGCCGGGGAATGGCTCGCTGGGAAGCGCCGGGGAATGGCTCGCTGGGAAGCGCCGGGGAATGGCTCGCTGGGAAGCGCCGGGGAATGGCTCGCTGGGAAGCGCCGGGGAATGGCTCGCTGGGAAGCGCCGGGGAATGGCTCGCTGGGAAGCGCCGGGGAATGGCTCGCTGGGAAGCGCCGGTATCTCACGTTGACAGCGGAACTATTTTCCGTGGCCCGATGTCGGTGCGCTGTGTTTTGCTCAGAGAAATATCTCGGAGCGGAAAGACGCGCTTCCTACAATGTGCGTTTGTATCTCTGACATCAGACAGTCCCCCGGTCTCTGGGCTCAGGCGGGAGACATCGCACGTACTGCGGCGAGGATTTATCCACGTCTGCGCCGCAAATCTGCCGCACAAAACAGCGCCAATTTATGAAAATACTTTGGAATAAATCTGATGCTGTTTTCTTTGCCGCGTTTTGTCCCAGTTTCTCCGACTTTGATAAATAACGTCAGCGCCACTTTGTAGCACCCAACGTTTGCAAAACGTTTCCGTCGCTAATTCAGCAAACAAAACATTTGAGAAATCTTTGCAAAGCGTGGCCGATAGTTCATCCCATGTCAGGAGCTGAAGATCACTCACCTTCTTGAATGAAATTTGGGTTCATTATCTAGAAATGAGAAAGAAGATAGTAATTAATTATTTGTGTTTTCGTTAATGGAGTAAACATGCCCCGTGCCAGTCAGCCCCGGAGAGGCAGGACGCGCATTGCCCTGCGATACTGATAGGGTTAAGGAGACTCCCTGCTTACTCCTAATATTCCCGGGCCATTGAACACTTTACCTGCAAGGGGACAGATATTCTGGGCCACTCCATAACAAAAAGATCTATTTAACACAAATGTGCGTAGTAAATACAGAATTGTCCCAGAAGTGCGGAGTATAGCAAGTTAATCGCTGTGTTCTCGGATCGCTGGCGCTGTCATACGCACGAATCGTTGGGACTTTACACGACATGTAAATCCTTCTACATATATATGTGCTCTGCCCGGAGTAAGCCTGGGGGGGGGCTTAGCTTTAAGCCTGGGGGGGGGGCTTAGCTTTATCACTGTCCTTAGTCGCCCAGCTATTAATGCTCTGTGCAAACAGTGGAAGTTTGAATAAATATGTACACAGGAGAACAGAATCCCAGAATCAGTGTCTGGATTCACTCATTTCTATAACGAAACGCCGCAGTATCACGGAGAAATAGCGGGTTACTGTCCTGTACGAAATCTCCCGGCTGCAAAACTGGTGCAAAAACACTGCACCAAATTCATCAATCAAGGAAATTGCCCCGATTTTCCTTAATACGGTGCAGGTTTTTTTTTTTGCTGTAGTATTGCAGCCAGGAGACGGATAGATAACTCTGCCACGGGGGTTACAGGCGCTCTGTCTGCGACATTAAACGGGATGTTAATATTGTGTTATATTGCGATATGTTCGCTGGTGAAATGATTCACACACTGATGCACCATCTGGTGGGTGAATGTGGTATAGCACCCTCCTAATGTATAACATGTATGTTCCGTATGTAGCATGTACAGTATGTTCATTATTCTGTGATAGTGCCGATTGGGGCACTAACGCAAGGAAATTCCCACTGAGGTTAATGAGACTTTCTGTGGGATAGTGCCCCAATCATCACTATAGCTCTTTACGTATCTAAGGCTGCGTCCAGGGTGAATCCAGCCGTGCGGAGGCGCGCTGAGGCAAAGCGGGCGCTTTCCCTGGCCTTAGACCGCGCGCCGTCCGGGGGCGTGTCGGGGGGGGGGGGGGGGAGGGGGCCTGTGACGTCACGGAGCTGGTTCGCCCTCATTGGGCGAACCGCTCACGTGACCGGCCCTGCGCCAAAACTAACATTTTCTTAAGATCCACGCTTCTGCACGCTTGCGGAAGCGTGCGCGAGTCCCTGCTAAAGCCGCTCTCATTGCAGCTGCAGGTGCTCACTGGTAAGCGTGAGAGCGCCTCAGCACGGGTCAGCGCCTAAGCGCTGACCATGCCCGAGGCCTTAGGCCTGGGACATAGTGTAGTGAAGAGCGCTGGGCAGCGCTGACGCAGCGCTGACGCTCATGCTCTCCTGCTCAAGCAGGAGATTTTTCGTGTCCCTGCATGAGCGTCAGCGAGCGCGCTTGTGTGCCGGGTGGGAGCCGGGCGGGAGGTGGGGCTAGGGCGCCACGTCACGACGCCGACGTCACGGACTGCCATTGTCTTCTGGCAGTCACGTGACCGGCCCTGCGTGGCAAAATTTTAACTTGCCTGCATTTCCACACGCCTCCGCACGTCTGCGGAAGCGCCGTCTAAAGCCGCGCTGATAGGGATAATGTTTCCCCTCAGCGCGGCTAAGCACGGTCTTTTTGACCATGTCCGAGGCCTTACCCTGCAGAGTTAGATACATTGTTGTGCACTAGAGCAGGTTAGTTGGTGCTGGGATAAGGTAGGGGGAGGGGGTAGTGTGTGTAGGGAGCAAGTGGCTCCTACACTAGGCCAAGTTACCCCGCTAGGCCCTGAGACACCCTCTAGATTGTGGCTGCTCTAGGGAAGGCCCCTGCAGTTAGGGACTTTGCCCCGTTAGCAGTCCGTTTGGTCAGGGACACAGCTGCAGTGCTGCGAGCTCTGACAAGGGTCAGTGTCATAACTGTTATCTGGGACCAGACCTCTCCAAGATATAGAGACTGTTTCCATGGTGGGATCATCCAGCGGGACCTCACCCCACGCGGAGGCGGACTCGTCGCGGGATCAGAGGATCCACGTATCTTCACGTTTGCGGGCCCGGGTGTTGGAGCACCCGGCAGGTACCATATAAGTGCACCAACATACCGGTTCCTGTCGGGCGCTGATCACGCCTAAGGCCTCGGACATGGTCAAAAAGACCGTGCTGAGCCGCGCTGAGGAGAAACATTATCCCTATCAGCGCGGCTTTAGACGGCGCTTCCGCAGGCGTGCAGAGGTGTGTGGAATTGAAGCCGCCTCCCGCCCGCCTCCCACTCGGCTCACAAGCGTGCACACTGACGCTCATGCACGGACACGAAAAAGCTCCTGCTTGAGCAGGAGAGCATGAGCGTCAGCGCTGCTCAGCGCTCTTCTTTTCACCAGGTCCGAGGCCTAAGGGTGGGGATGTGGGACTCCTGAGTACACAGGGTGTGTGGGTTAAGTCCCTCCGACACGACGGGTAGTTGTGCCTATTAGTGTTATAGAGAGACACTGTCATATTGTTGATGTATGTTGTATTGTGTTTATCTGCCCCTATAGTAACCCTGTTTAATATATACTCCGGTGTCTGTGGTTACTGTATGTGGGTCCTGCGTTGGGGGTCATCCTACCCTTAGAACCCTACACAGGTGGAGGCGCTGTACATTGTGAGTAACGTTCCAGGATACACCCCAGGGTCTCACTGGCGGAGGTTCAGCCTCCTGTGAGCCTGACAGGTAACGCACCACACCTGGTAATACACATAGATTTCCCCACGGGTCCCTATCTGCGATGGGGGGGGGGGGGGGGGGGGTGTTACATTGGCTACAATTGAACTCTGTCTCTTGTATCGATGTGATGGGCACAAAGCCAGACAGCGATGTGAGGACTGGGGCAGATAAAAGCCCCATGTGTACAGCCCTGTGCACTGTCAGTGTACTCTTAGCTCTCAGGCAGAACCAGACTTTACCAGTGGAACAAATTAATACCAGTTACGGCGCACACAGTGAGCGCGACCAAGCGCGCGATTCTCTGCCAGACGAATGAATTGGTGTTTGCCGCGCAACGACCGGGTCACGTGAAGAGGTTCAGCCAATGAGGGCGAAGCGCTCAAGTGACATCACAGCCACGCTTCTCTGTCGCCTGCAGCACAGTTCACATTCGCGTGAGTGACAGGCGTGCGCCACACGCTCCGTCACGCGCGCGGCGAGTATAATCTCAGCCTAAGTCATGTATACATAATAATAATAATTAGTATTTCATACAGCCCTTTTCTCCCAATGCGACTCAGCGCGTCACAATGACAGCACAGCGCGCGGCGCGCAGCGCACAGGAATGTTACAGGCCCTGCCCCGCAGAGCTTACAATTTCGGACGTTGGTGCCTGCGGCTCAGGGAGATAAAGTGACTGTCCAAGGTCACAAGGAGCCCACACCGGGAATAGATGCAGGTCCCCCGGCTTCACACGCAGTGTCGTGGCTATCAGAGTCCGTCTCCTCGCCCTTTTAGCGCTGAGCAGTGTAGCAGCAACGCTTCTCGGGACTTTCTGCGCAACGTAACTCACATTACAAACACATCCCACGGATTTCTTTATTAATCTGCTGCTGGTTCCACGAGGAACACGTGGTACAGAAGCCATGTGATTCCTGAAGAACACGACAAGGCCACGCACCAAGATATATGTCCTAAACGTTTCATAGCGTGTTACGGTTACAGGGAAGAGACCGGAAGGAAAGCAGATCCCTGGTTTTACAAGATAAGCGCATGTTAGTGAGTGACATAGTGTCACGCTGCACACCTCGTATCACACGCCTGCAGCGTGTCACTGGCACATCTGGCAATGAAGAGGTTATTTGTGCGAGCAGCCTCAGGTCCTCACCTTCTCCCGTGTGTGCCCCCTACCCTCATGCAATGCGTGTGCCCCCTACCTCCATGCACTGCGTGTGCTCCACATGTGCCCCCTACATCTATGTACGTGTGCCCTACACCTCCATACCCTGCACCATGTGTGCCACCCTACCTTCATGCACTGTGTGTGCGCTCTGCGCGTGCCCCATACCTCCATGCAATGCGTGTGCTTGGCGTGTGCCCCCTACCTCCATGCTAGAACTGGGATCAAAGTCATCACATTCGGATTCCTCTGAGCTGTTGGCGTCCTTCTTCGGCAGCATCAGGGAAGCAAGGACAAGAAGAACAGCAAGTAACGTTAGGCAGAGAGGAGCAGGTAACGTTAGGCAGAGAGGAGCAGGTAACGTTAGACAGAGAGGAACAGGTAACGTTAGGCAGAGAGGAACAGGTAACGTTAGGGAGAGAGGAGCAGGTAACGTTAGGGAGAGAGGAGCAGGTAACGTTAGGGAGAGAGGAGCAGGTAACGTTAGGGAGAGAGGAGCAGGTAACGTTAGGGAGAGAGGAGCAGGTAACGTTAGGGAGAGAGGAGCAGGTAACGTTAGGGAGAGAGGAGCAGGTAACGTTAGGGAGAGAGGAGCAGGTAACGTTAAGGGAGAGAGGAGCAGGTAACGTTAGGCAGAGGAACAGGTAACGTTAGGCAGAGAGGAGCAGGTAACGTTAGGCAGAGGAACAGGTAACGTTAGACAGAGAGGAACAGGTAACGTTAGGCAGAGAGGAGCAGGTAACGTTAGACAGAGGAACAGGTAACGTTAGACAGAGAGGAACAGGTAACGTTAGGCAGAGAGGAACAGGTAACGTTAGGGAGAGAGGAACAGGTAACGTTAGGGAGAGAGGAGCAGGTAACGTTAGGGAGAGAGGAGCAGGTAACGTTAGGGAGAGAGGAGCAGGTAACGTTAAGGGAGAGAGGAGCAGGTAACGTTAGGCAGAGGAACAGGTAACGTTAGGCAGAGAGGAGCAGGTAACGTTAGGCAGAGGAACAGGTAACGTTAGGGAGAGGAACAGGTAACGTTAGGGAGAGGAACAGGTAACGTTAGGGAGAGAGGAACAGGTAACGTTAGGGAGAGAGGAACAGGTAACGTTAGGGAGAGAGGAACAGGTAACGTTAGGGAGAGAGGAACAGGTAACGTTAGGGAGAGAGGAACAGGTAACGTTAGGCAGAGAGGAGCAGGTAACGTTAGGGAGAGAGGAACAGGTAACGTTAGGCAGAGAGGAGCAGGTAACGTTAGGCAGAGAGGAACAGGTAACGTTAGGCAGAGAGGAGCAGGTAACGTTAGGCAGAGAGGAGCGGGTAACGTTAGGGAGGAGCAGGTAACGTTAGGGAAAGAGGAGCAGGTAACGTTAGGCAGAGGAACAGGTAACGTTAGGGAGAGAGGAGCAGGTAACGTTAGGCAGAGAGGAGCAGGTAACGTTAGGCAGAGAGGAACAGGTAACGTTAGGGAGAGAGGAACAGGTAACGTTAGGCAGAGAGGAGCAGGTAACGTTAGGCAGAGAGGAGCGGGTAACGTTAGGCAGAGAGGAACAGGTAACGTTAGGGAGAGAGGAACAGGTAACGTTAGGGAGAGAGGAACAGGTAACGTTAGGGAGAGAGGAACGGGTAACGTTAGGAGAGAGGAACGGGTAACGTTAGGGAGAGAGGAACGGGTAACGTTAGGCAGAGAGGAACAGGTAACGTTAGCCAGAGAGGAGCGGGTAACATTAGGGAGAAAGGAACGGGTAACGTTAGGCAGAGAGGAGCAGGTAACGTTGGGGAGAGAGGAGCAGGTTACGTTAGGCAGAGAGGAACAGGTAACGTTAGGCAGAGAGGAGCAGGTAACGTTAGGCAGAGAGGAGCGGGTAACGTTAGGGAGGAGCAGGTAACGTTAGAGAGAGAGGAACAGGTAACGTTAGGGAGAGAGGAACAGGTAACGTTAGGCAGAGAGGAGCAGGTAACGTTAGGGAGAGAGGAACAGGTAACGTTAGGGAGAGAGGAACAGGTAACGTTAGGCAGAGAGGAGCAGGTAACGTTAGACAGAGAGGAGCGGGTAACGTAAGGCAGAGAGGAACAGGTAACGTTAGGCAGAGAGGAGCAGGTAACGTTAGGGAGAGAGGAACAGGTAACGTTAGGCAGAGAGGAGCAGGTAACGTTAGGCAGAGAGGAGCGGGTAACGTTAGGGAGAGAGGAACAGGTAACGTTAGGGAGAGAGGAACAGGTAACGTTAGGCAGAGAGGAGCAGGTAACGTTAGGGAGAGAGGAGCGGGTAACGTTAGGCAGAGAGGAGCAGGTAACGTTAGGGAGAGAGGAACAGGTAACGTTAGGGAGAGAGGAACAGGTAACTTTAGGCAGAGAGGAGCAGGTAACGTTAGGCAGAGAGGAGCAGGTAACGTTAGGGAGAGAGGAACAGGTAACGTTAGGGAGAGAGGAACAGGTAACGTTAGGCAGAGAGGAGCAGGTAACGTTAGGGAGAGAGGAGCGGGTAACGTTAGGGAGATAGGAGCAGGTAACTTTAGGCAGAGAGGAGCAGGTAACGTTAGGGAGAGAGGAACAGGTAACGTTAGGGAGAGAGGAACAGGTAACTTTAGGCAGAGAGGAGCAGGTAACGTTAGGCAGAGAGGAGCAGGTAACGTTAGGCAGAGAGGAACGGGTAACGTTAGGGAGGAGCAGGTAACGTTAGAGAGAGGAGCAGGTAACGTTAGGGAAAGAGGAACAGGTAACATTAGGCAGAGAGGAGCAGGTAACGTTAGGCAGAGAGGAGTCAGTACAGATATGCGCACAGCGCTGGGGTCAGTACAGATATGCGCACAGCGCACCGGGGGTCAGTATAGATATGCGCACAGCGCACCGGGGGTCAGTACAGATATGCGCACAGCACGGGGGTCAGTACAGATATGCGCACAGCGCACCGGGGGTCAGTACAGATATGCGCACAGCGCGGGGGTCAGTACAGATATGCGCACAGCACACCGGGGGTCAGTACAGATATGCGCACAGCTCGGGGGTCAATACAGATATGCGCACAGCGCGGGGGTCAGTACAGATATGCGCACAGCGCACCGGGGGTCAGTACAGATATGCGCACAGAGCACCGGGGGTCAGTACAGATATGCGCACAGAGCACCGGGGGTCAGTACAGATATGAGCACAGAGCACCGGGGGTCAGTACAGATATGCGCACAGCGCACCGGGGGTCAGTACAGATATGCGCACAGCGCGGGGGTCAGTACATATATGCGCACAGCGCGGGGGTCAGTACAGATATGCGCACAGAGCACCGGGGGTCAGTACAGATATACGCACAGCGCGGGGGTCAGTACAGATATGCGCACAGAGCACCGGGGGTCAGTACAGATATGCGCACAGCGCACCGGGGGTCAGTACAGATATGCGCACAGCGCGGGGGTCAGTACATATATGCGCACAGCGCGGGGGTCAGTACAGATATGCGCACAGAGCACCGGGGGTCAGTACAGATATGCGCACAGCGCGGGGGTCAGTACAGATATGCGCACAGCGCACCGGGGGTCAGTACAGATATGCGCACAGCGCGGGGGTCAGTACAGATATGCGCACAGAGCACCTGGGGTCAGTACAGATATGCGCACAGCGCGGGGGTCAGTACAGATATGCGCACAGCGCACCGGGGGTCAGTACAGATATGCGCACAGCACCGGGGGTCAGTACAGATATACGCACAGCGCGGGGGTCAGTACAGATATGCGCACAGCGCGGGGGTCAGTACAGATATGCGCACAGCGCACCGGGGGTCAGTACAGATATGCGCACAGCACCGGGGGTCAGTACAGATATGCGCACAGCGCGGGGGTCAGTACAGATATGCGCACAGCACCGGGGGTCAGTACAGATATACGCACAGCGCGGGGGTCAGTACAGATATGCGCACAGCGCGGGGGTCAGTACAGATATACGCACAGCACGGGGGTCAGTACAGATATGCGCACAGCGCGGGGGTCAGTACAGATATGCGCACAGCGCGGGGGTCAGTACAGATATGCGCACAGCGCACCGGGAGTCAGTACAGATATGCGCACAGCGCGGGGGTAAGTACAGATATGCGCACAGTGCGGGGGTCAGTACAGATATGCGCACAGCGCGGGGGTCAGTACAGATATGCGCACAGCGCGGGGGTCAGTACAGATATACGCTCAGCGCGGGGGTCAGTACAGATATGCGCACAGCGCACCGGGGGTCAGTACAGATATGCGCACAGCGCACCGGGGGTCAGTACAGATATGCGCACAGCGCGGGGGTCAGTACAGATATGCGCACAGCGCACCGGGGGTCAGTACAGATATGTGCACAGCGCGGGGGTCAGTACAGATATGCGCACAGTGCGGGGGTCAGTACAGATATGCGCACAGCGCACCGGGGGTCAGTACAGATATGCGCACAGCGCACCGGGGGTCAGTACAGATATGCGCACAGCGCACCGGGGGTCAGTACAGATATGCGCACCGCACGGGGGTCAGTACAGATATACGCACAGCGCGGGGGTCAGTACAGATATCCGCACAGCGCGGGGGTCAGTACAGATATGCGCACAGCGCGGGGGTCAGTACAGATATGCGCACAGCGCACCGGGGGTCAGTACAGATATGCGCACAGCGCGGGGGTCAGTACAGATATCCGCACAGCGCGGGGGTCAGTACAGATATGCGCACAGCGCACCGGGGGTCAGTACAGATATGCGCACAGCGCGGGGGTCAGTACAGATATCCGCACAGCGCGGGGGTCAGTACAGATATGCGCACAGCGCGGGGGTCAGTACAGATATGCGCACAGCGCACCGGGGGTCAGTACCGATATGCGCACAGCGCACCGGGGGTCAGTACAGAATTGCGCACAGCGCACCGGGGGTCAGTACAGATATGCGCACAGCGCACCGGGGGTCAGTACAGATATGCGCACAGCGCGGGGGTCAGTACAGATATGTGCACAGCGCGGGGGGTCAGTACAGATATGCGCACAGCGCGGGGGTCAGTACAGATATGCGCACAGCGCGGGGGTCAGTACAGATATGCGCACAGCGCGGGGGTCAGTACAGATATGCGCACAGCGCGGGGGTCAGTACAGATATGCGCACAGCGCGGGGGTCAGTACAGATATGCGCACAGCGCGGGGGTCAGTACAGATATGCGCACAGCGCTGGGGTCAGTACAGATATGCGCACAGCGCGGGTGTCAGTACAGATATGTGCACAGCGCGGGGGGTCAGTACAGATATGCGCACAGCGCGGGGGTCAGTACAGATATGTGCACAGCGCGGGGGTCAGTACAGATATGCGCACAGCGCGGGGGTCAGTACAGATATGCGCACAGCGCGGGGGTCAGTACAGATATGCGCACAGCGCGGGGGTCAGTACAGATATGCGCACAGCGCGGGGGTCAGTACAGATATGCGCACAGCGCTGAGGTCAGTACAGATATGCGCACAGTGCGGGGGTCAGTACAGATATGCGCACAGCGCACCGGGGGTCAGTACAGATATGTGCACAGCGCGGGGGTCAGTACAGATATGCGCACAGTGCGGGGGTCAGTACAGATATGCGCACAGCGCACCGGGGGTCAGTACAGATATGCGCACAGCACCGGGGGTCAGTACAGATATACGCACAGCGCGGGGGTCAGTACAGATATGCGCACAGCGCGGGGGTCAGTACAGATATGCGCACAGCGCACCGGGGGTCAGTACAGATATGCGCACAGCACCGGGGGTCAGTACAGATATGCGCACAGCGCGGGGGTCAGTACAGATATGCGCACAGCACCGGGGGTCAGTACAGATATACGCACAGCGCGGGGGTCAGTACAGATATGCGCACAGCGCGGGGGTCAGTACAGATATACGCACAGCACGGGGGTCAGTACAGATATGCGCACAGCGCGGGGGTCAGTACAGATATGCGCACAGCGCGGGGGTCAGTACAGATATGCGCACAGCGCACCGGGGGTCAGTACAGATATGCGCACAGCGCGGGGGTAAGTACAGATATGCGCACAGTGCGGGGGTCAGTACAGATATGCGCACAGCGCGGGGGTCAGTACAGATATGCGCACAGCGCGGGGGTCAGTACAGATATACGCTCAGCGCGGGGGTCAGTACAGATATGCGCACAGCGCACCGGGGGTCAGTACAGATATGCGCACAGCGCACCGGGGTTCAGTACAGATATGCGCACAGCGCGGGGGTCAGTACAGATATGCGCACAGCGCACCGGGGGTCAGTACAGATATGCGCACAGCGCGGGGGTCAGTACAGATATGCGCACAGCGCGGGGGTCAGTACATATATGCGCACAGCGCGGGGGTCAGTACAGATATGCGCACAGAGCACCGGGGGTCAGTACAGATATGCGCACAGCGCGGGGGTCAGTACAGATATGCGCACAGCGCACCGGGGGTCAGTACAGATATGCGCACAGCACCGGGGGTCAGTACAGATATACGCACAGCGCGGGGGTCAGTACAGATATGCGCACAGCGCGGGGGTCAGTACAGATATGCGCACAGCGCACCGGGGGTCAGTACAGATATGCGCACAGCACCGGGGGTCAGTACAGATATGCGCACAGCGCGGGGGTCAGTACAGATATGCGCACAGCACCGGGGGTCAGTACAGATATACGCACAGCGCGGGGGTCAGTACAGATATGCGCACAGCGCGGGGGTCAGTACAGATATACGCACAGCACGGGGGTCAGTACAGATATGCGCACAGCGCGGGGGTCAGTACAGATATGCGCACAGCGCGGGGGTCAGTACAGATATGCGCACAGCGCACCGGGGGTCAGTACAGATATGCGCACAGCGCGGGGGTAAGTACAGATATGCGCACAGTGCGGGGGTCAGTACAGATATGCGCACAGCGCGGGGGTCAGTACAGATATGCGCACAGCGCGGGGGTCAGTACAGATATACGCTCAGCGCGGGGGTCAGTACAGATATGCGCACAGCGCGGGGGTCAGTACAGATATGCGCACAGTGCGGGGGTCAGTACAGATATGCGCACAGCGCACCGGGGGTCAGTACAGATATGCGCACAGCGCACCGGGGGTCAGTACAGATATGCGCACAGCGCACCGGGGGTCAGTACAGATATGCGCACCGCACGGGGGTCAGTACAGATATACGCACAGCGCGGGGGTCAGTACAGATATCCGCACAGCGCGGGGGTCAGTACAGATATGCGCACAGCGCGGGGGTCAGTACAGATATGCGCACAGCGCACCGGGGGTCAGTACAGATATGCGCACAGCGCGGGGGTCAGTACAGACATCCGCACAGCGCGGGGGTCAGTACAGATATGCGCACAGCGCGGGGGTCAGTACAGATATGCGCACAGCGCGGGGGTCAGTACAGATATGCGCACAGCGCACCGGGGGTCAGTACCGATATGCGCACAGCGCACCGGGGGTCAGTACAGAAATGCGCACAGCGCACCGGGGGTCAGTACAGATATGCGCACAGCGCGGGGGTCAGTACAGATATGCGCACAGCGCGGGGGGCAGTACAGATATGCGCACAGCGCGGGGGTCAGTACAGATATGCGCACAGCGCGGGGGTCAGTACAGATATGCGCACAGCGCGGGGGTCAGTACAGATATGCGCACAGCGCGGGGGTCAGTACAGATATGCGCACAGCGCACCGGGGGTCAGTACCGATATGCGCACAGCGCACCGGGGGTCAGTACAGAAATGCGCACAGCGCACCGGGGGTCAGTACAGATATGCGCACAGCGCGGGGGTCAGTACAGATATGCGCACAGCGCGGGGGTCAGTACAGATATGTGCACAGCGCGGGGGTCAGTACAGATATGCGCACAGCGCGGGGGTCAGTACAGATATGCGCACAGCGCGGGGGTCAGTACAGATATGCGCACAGCGCGGGGGTCAGTACAGATATGCGCACAGCGCGGGGGTCAGTACAGATATGCGCACAGCGCGGGGGTCAGTACAGATATGCGCACAGCGCGGGGGTCAGTACAGATATGCGCACAGCGCTGGGGTCAGTACAGATATGCGCACAGCGCGGGTGTCAGTACAGATATGTGCACAGCGCGGGGGGTCAGTACAGATATGCGCACAGCGCGGGGGTCAGTACAGATATGCGCACAGCGCGGGGGTCAGTACAGATATGCGCACAGCGCGGGGGTCAGTACAGATATGCGCACAGCGCGGGGGTCAGTACAGATATGCGCACAGCGCGGGGGTCAGTACAGATATGCGCACAGCGCGGGGGTCAGTACAGATATGCGCACAGCACTGAGGTCAGTACAGATATGCGCACAGTGCGGGGGTCAGTACAGATATGTGCACAGCGCGGGGGGTCAGTACAGATATGCGCACAGCGCGGGGGTCAGTACAGATATGCGCACAGCGCGGGGGTCAGTACAGATATGCGCACAGCGCACCGGGGGTCAGTACAGATATGCGCACAGCGCGGGGGTCAGTACAGATATGCGCACAGCGCACCGGGGGTCAGTACAGATATGCGCACAGCACGGGGGGTCAGTACAGATATGCGCACAGCGCACCGGGGGTCAGTACAGATATGCGCACAGCGCGGGGGTCAGTACAGATATGCGCACAGCTCGGGGGGGTCAGTACAGATATGCGCACAGCGCGGGGGGGTCAGTACAGATATGCGCACAGCGCGGGGGGGGTCAGTACAGATATGCGCACAGCGCACCGGGGGTCAGTACAGATATGCGCACAGCACGGGGGTCAGTACAGATATGCGCACAGCGCACCGGGGGTCAGTACAGATATGCGCACAGCACTGGGGGTCAGTACAGATATGCGCACAGCGCGGGGGTCAGTACAGATATGCGCACAGCGCAGGGGGTCAGTACAGATATGCGCACAGCACCGGGGGTCAGTACAGATATGCGCACAGCACCGGGGGGTCAGTACAGATATGCGCACAGCGTGGGGGGTCAGTACAGATATGCGCACAGCGCAGGGGGTCAGTACAGATATGCGCACAGCACCGGGGGTCAGTACAGATATGCGCACAGCACCGGGGGGTCAGTACAGATATGCGCACAGCGTGGGGGGTCAGTACAGATATGCGCACAGCGCGGGGGGTCAGTACAGATATGCGCATAGCGTGGGGGTCAGTAGAGATATGCGCACAGCGCGGGGATCAGTACAGATATGCGCACAGCGTGGGGGTCAGTACAGATATGCGCACAGCGCGGGGGGTCAGTACAGATATGCGCACAGCGCGGGGGGTCAGTACAGATATGCGCACAGCGCACCGGGGGTCAGTACAGATATGCGCACAGCACCGAGGGTCAGTACAGATATGCGCACAGCACCGGGGGTCAGTACAGATATGCGTACAGCGTGGGGGGTCAGTACAGATATGCGCACAGCACCGGGGGTCAGTACAGATATGCGCACAGCGCGGGGGTCAGTACAGATATGCGCACAGCACCGGGGGTCAGTACAGATATGCGCACAGCACCGGGGGTCAGTACAGATATGCGCACAGCGCGGGGGTCAGTACAGATATGCGCACAGCGCGGGGGGTCAGTACAGATATGCGCACAGCGCACCGGGGGTCAGTACAGATATGCGCACAGCAGCGCGGGGGTCAGTACAGATATGCACACAGCGCGGGGGTCAGTACAGATATGCGCACAGCAGCGCGGGGATCAGTACAGATATGTGCACAGCGCGGGGATCAGTACAGATATGCGCACAGCGCGGGGGTCAGTACAGATATGCGCACAGCGCACCGGGGGTCAGTACAGATATACGCACAGCAGCGCGGGGGTCAGTACAGATATGCGCACAGCGCGGGGGTCAGTACAGATATACGCACAGCAGCGCGGGGATCAGTACAGATATACGCACAGCAGCGCGGGGGTCAGTACAGATATGCGCACAGCAGCGCGGGGGTCAGTACAGATATGCGCACAGCAGCGCGGGGGTCAGTACAGATATGCGCACAGCAGCGCGGGGGTCAGTACAGATATGCGCACAGCGCGGGGGTCAGTACAGATATGCGCACAGCGCGGGGGTCAGTACAGATATGCGCACAGCAGCGCGGGGGTCAGTCCAGATATGCGCACAGCAGCGCGGGGGTCAGTACAGATATGCGCACAGCGCGGGGGTCAGTACAGATATGCGCACAGCGCGGGGGTCAGTACAGATATGCGCACAGCGCGGGGGTCAGTACAGATATGCGCACAGCAGCGCGGGGGTCAGTACAGATATGCGCACAGCGCGGGGGTCAGTACAGATATACGCTCAGCGCGGGGGTCAGTACAGATATGCGCACAGCGCGGGGGGTCAGTACAGATATGCGCACAGCGCACCGGGGGTCAGTACAGATATGCGCACAGCACCGGGGGTCAGTACAGATATGCGCACAGCGCGGGGGTCAGTACAGATATGCGCACAGCGCGGGGGTCAGTACAGATATGCACACAGCGCGGAGGTCAGTACAGATATGCGCACAGCGCACCGGGGGTCAGTACAGATATGCGCACAGCAGCGCGGGGGTCAGTACAGATATGCACACAGCGCGGGGGTCAGTACAGATATGCGCACAGCAGCGCGGGGATCAGTACAGATATGTGCACAGCGCGGGGATCAGTACAGATATGCGCA